>NC_090877.1:39908556-39923556 GCF_036669935.1 Montipora foliosa | reverse complement strand
AGAAACGTTTAGTGTGATTTCTGGCGTGAAATTTGCAGGAAACCTAACTATTTTCCACTAATTCGTGTCTTCGATTGAACGGAAAAAATGGCGCGAGAAAAACATTTAAGCAAAACTGTCATGTACGGTAGCTGTTATGTATCATTTTTGCACGAAAACCGCTTGTCAAAAATACATTTTTCAAATCCTTTCCCAAAACAACGCTGTAGTGGTGAACCTCAAAAATCTGGATTTGGATTTGATCCGAAGTATCCTCCTCGGGTGTGGATACTTTGGATTCATGATCCGTTTTTGGATTTTGCAAAAAAAACGGAAAATCCGTCTTTGAATTCAAGAATCCGTTTTTTGGATTTTCCCGAAAAAACACACCCTCAGTATTAAGCAGAACGAGCGGGACTTGAATCCAGAGCCCCGCGGCCGCGCCCTACGTAATGGATGCGAAAATGAGGCCACAAGCAAACCAGTCATGTGAGCTCATATCAGCGTATATGGGAATCGAAAACACACTTCCAAGCAATCACAATAGATAATGGTTTGTACTCTATATGAGGGCAAGCATGAAGTATGTACAGAACATCTTGAGTACCGACGAATGGCTTTTAGACGAGACATTGCAAACTTACCTTTTTGTCTCCGTAATGAGTGTCTCCTCTCTCGGGTGTTTTACCTTGATAATTTCCAAGTTGAACTGCTTGCGTGAACAAATGGCAATGAGATTCCTTCTAGGACAGGTTGCTAAAAGACAATTCCACGAAGAAACGTCCCATTCAACATCCATTACACCAAGTAGATCTCCAGACCTTACGTTGAACAGCTCAAGACGGCCGCCATTTCGATAAACGGATTTGAGAAAAATACACTCCTCGTCACCGATAAATTTACTATCGCAAATGGTGACATCACTAAATTCGAGGCGCACATTACCAGAAACTACATCGAGAACGTACGTGTCGCTGGTGCCTATGTTAAAAACAACAATATACTGACCCATGGGGGAAAATGATCCCATCAAACCTGACAAACGGGCACCCTGGAGAGCACGCCACAATGGTTCGGTTTTACCCAATTGCCTCATTTCAATGAACTCTGGCTCCAATCCAGGCGAGGTAAACAGCTGGAGCTCCCTGTAGCAAGCAATCAACCTCCCGTGAGGCAGTTTAAATGTTACCACATTATCTCCACTAACAGTATCCAAAATGATCCCATATCGCGCGTGAAATGTTATGCATGCCACCTGATCATCTGAAACAGGAAAGACAGCATCTGCGCCAAACTTCCATCTTCGCAAGCAGACTGACAAATCAAAATTCCACAGTTCAAGAGTGCTCTTAGTTGCAAACAAAATGCCCCCTTTTAAAGCTACAAATTGAAAATCACAGAAAGAGTGCCACTTAATCTTTTTCTGTCTCTTAAGTTCTCCATTTAAAACCTCTGAAGCGATAATTCGCCGTTTGCGCGCTCCGACGCAAACTGTCGCATAAACACTCTCGCCGGTTAACGAGAATCGGAGACATCTGACATCTTCCCATTCTGTCTTCTTCGTTGATGCATTCCGATAAACTAGTTCAATGTAACCTTTCAGTGTGTGGTTCCTTAAAAGAGATTGGCTATTGAGAACTACATCAGAATAATCGCGCGAAACCATACTCAGAGGATCTCCTAACAAAAAGCCACCGATTCTATGGGATTCTAATTCAAAGGAATCACTCCAAGGGGCAATCGGGTGAATCGAATGGAGATGCTCGGGCCCCTCAGTCATCCTTAAATGAAACATTTCTCTGCCTAAGAGCTTATCTGAACACAAAAGAAATCGACTGTTCGGCGAAAACCTAATCCTTCCAAAATGCCTTGATGAAGCTATCTCTGCTAGAGTTGAAAAACCATTTTCCCGGTCAACTAAACAAATAGAGCCCGTTGAATGGGAAATTGCTACGAGCTTTCCATCTTGTGATATCGCAAAAGATAAAATTTCTTTATCCCTGTCAAGGCGAACAATCTCCCTACCATCCTTCAGATTCCACATAATAAGACAGTTTGCATCGTCGGGACAATCAGTTAACATCTCCTCGCCGCAAATTGAACAGACAGAAAAACTGCACTTACTGGTAGGAAACAGGGGCTTCAAGTCTCCATTAAAGGAGTAAGCAGTGTTTAGAACTCCTGGCAAGATGACATCCTTGATAGGATGAAATACCACCGAACGATAACAAGCAACCACGATTGAACTTGCAATTATTCTAAATGGACCATAGAGGGGTAATGTATACTGTTTTGGTTTGACATAACGTTTCCATTTGAGATTACCTGAAGCAAGTGACCAAAACTGAATGCTTCCATCGCGGCATTCACACACCATGTATTCTAAGCTAGGGGACACATCCAAACAAGCCACTTGTGATCCACAATCAAACCGAGCTTGAATACCTCTTTGGGTGTGATTTTTGTTTAACAACTCCATGTGAGGTTTATCGGAATACTTGGTCTCCAGAAGCTTACGGGAGTCAGAAGATAATCTACCACTTCCCTCATTCAACAGACATTGAAAGATAGTAAAGGGATATTCCTGTAAGGTTACGCGTTGCTTCTTTAAAAGAATCAATAACGATGAAAGGGTCTCGAGACACTCGTTAGATATCGTCTTTAAACCCTGCTTCAATAACCCAACAATATCTTCACTGGCTGATGGCATGTTCACACAAAGCTTTGCGTACAAAAGCTCTGGGTCTGACATATATTTTCCAACCCCATGTTCAAGGCTGCAAGATTTGATGTCCTGGTCTAACTGTAACATGTGCTGAACACCATGTTCCAAGGCATACCTTGAAGTGTCAGTGAAGGATTGTAAGTTGCCAATATCTTTGCTTTTTAACTCGTCAAACTCGTCAGAGCAAAGAGTAGAAAGGATCTTGTGGCCTTCCATTTCTTCCACACTGAAACTGTGCTGCTTGTAGCGTGACTTGTCTGTCAACCAGTCCTTGACTGATTTATGAAAGAAATGAATGCGGTCTTCGTGAACAGGAAGAAGTGATGACACAATGGCGATGGCTTTGTGCGCCTTTCGCATAAAAGTCGAGGACGACAACTTCGTGCACAACAATTTAGGAACAAAACCCAATGGCAGTGGTTCCCTGGCAGCGGCAATTGCACCCAGGAAGCAAAGAAATTGTTCTTCAGTTATGTTTAGTTCCTTACACAAGTCTTGTTCAAGCCGTTCGAAATACGACTGGTAAACACACGCGATGCCCGTCGGAAGGGTCTCGTCCAGTTGTTCCAAGGTGAGAAGAGTTGAACACTTGGTCCTTATAAAATCTACCAAAAACTGGGCACACAGAAAGACTCCCTCCGACTTCTGCACAAGATCATTTAAGACCAGCTCATTCATTTCAAATTCCAATAAATCGCTAAGACTACGTTCAAAGTAAAAACGAATGACCTTCAAGTTCTCTTCATCTTTTGGCTCCAGTAGCAGTGGTTGCAAATCTTTCAGGCTGTCCCAAATGTTAATTTCGGGTCGCGTCGTCACCAAAAATCGAAGCCAAAGGGGTAAATTCTTAAACAACTTAGCAATCACATCAAGAAGATCATTTCGCCCTTGGTATTCACTTTCATCTAAAGCATCTATTACCACAAGAGAAGTACGATCAGGCTCTGCTACCTTGTTCAGAGGTTTAAAAAAAAGCATATCAAACAGATCTTTCACTTCCATGTCGTTTATCTCTACACCCAGATTTCCAGAGAGCTGTTTCACAAGGGCTTTCTTGTACTCTGGAAGACAGCATGACAGGTGACAGGCTAAAGACTGCAACAGCACCTTGGGATTCCTGTAGCGTGCTCTGTCATGGTGACAAAAATGGCTTCCCGCCAATCTGCCAGCTTCTTGCATTCTTCTACACATCTCAGCAGCAATGACAGATTTCCCCATCCCTGCATTTCCGCTAAGCACCAAGACATGGTTTGGAGAGCTTGCATCATCCAACCAGGTGTCGATTCTAGCAAAGACAGACTCACGGGTTCCTTCCAAGTATCTCTTTGTATAATATGTGATATCAGGTTGCGTGTCAACCCTTGCAAGTTTCTTTAGGATTTTGTCCTCCTGATTGGTGTTGTGTTGTGTCTCACGGCATTCAGTAACAATTTGATGTATGTCTTGAATCATAGAACTGCTTTCCTTGACACTCTCCAAGACTGTGTCCTGACACTGACGCACCTCATAAAGATGAGTCTTGAGATCTCTTTCACTCTCTGCCCAGTCCCGTAAGGCATCAACATAATCATCCTCTCCACATCGCTCTGCCTTCAGTCGATCAACCTCTGCCTGACTGAACCCAAGAGACACTAGAACGGCACTGATATCCTGCCACAAACCATTGAACATCAGTTCATCGACAGCTGTGGTTGTGATGTGCGCATACAACTGATTACGGAAAAACTTAATGCGAGCAAGATTTGCTTCACGAGAAGCGTCACTTGAGAGCGGCTTGCAATGCCATCCAGTGTGGGGAGGGGTAAGTCCGCAAATGTTGGTCAGAAGGAGGAACAGCAGAGTGATATCAAACGTGTTGGAGTCAGGGGCAGCCCCACAAACAGGAAAGAGCTTGTCCCACTGGTGACCATTGAGAATTCTTCGGCGTAAAAGGTTGTTAAGGATAGAATAACAGGCATTGAGATCAGCTGCCAAGTTAGCAGGAGGGTGATGAGTGTCAAAAACATTTCTTAGTACAGTTGTTCCACCATCAATAATAAGTCGACTCAGCTTGGCCCCATTTGTCTTCTCCTTAGAGCTGGCCAGGGGACCAGGTGTGGCCATTGTAATCCAAACTACCAATTTTTCACATCGTATCTGCACAGAAAAGGAAAAACGTTAAATGATTGACTTATTGGATTCCACTGAGTCTTCTAAGGCGACTGATTTAGGTTATGCAACAGGTTCGAGGGTCAAATTTTTCCTCACTCACCTGAAGGTGGCTTATAGTTTTTACACTAGCTAACAGGAGATGATTTTACTTGCCAGGTTGGGGGTGGGGGCACATGTAGGTCATTGTACATCTCTATTAATTTAAACTGAATTAAGGGCCCACTGACGTATTTTTTGGGGTGCGTTGCTAAGGATGTAATGGTTAAGTAATTTGAGAGAATTTGGCATTATTTTGGTCAGTTTCCAACTTTTGTAAACCAATGACCCTAAATATGACGTCATCATACCACGCCCATGGTCACGTGACCAATAAAAGAAAACTCTAAATTTGTCTCCGTGCTAGGTAATTTGGGTATTTAATCAATGGTTTGATAATTTGTATTCGTTTTTGCATCAAGCCAAGCATGGTTTTCTTTTTATTTTGAAAAATGTTCTTTTTAAAGACATAAACGATACTGAAATACCCATAACTTTTTCAAAAAAGATGATTTTAAAAAAATCAATGCTTAGCTAAATTCTGTATTTGGGGGTGAAACGTGCCAAGTAAAAAAACAATTAATTCAATTTAAAACCGCCGGAAATTTAGTTTTTTTCTCAAACCGGAAGTCCGTTCGTTTACGCATGCGCAATTGATCTGAGAACGAGCGCGAGGAAGGGCGAGTTAAAACCTTCGATGGAAACAACAGTTTGTGCGGTGAGTTTTGCTTGTGAGTGGGTTTTCTTGTCAGCTCATGATATGGTGACGTCAGTTACCGGAAGTAACATTTCACTTCCTTAGCAACGCACGAAAAATCCGTCTGTGGGCCCTTAAGACACTCAAGTCAAGAAATGCATAGATTGGATGAATGTCCAGTTTTGATATCCAACACAATGTGTCCCCTTAACAATAAGGAAAATGTTAGTGTATTAGCATTAATCTTCGTTTATTTAGTTTGGGTAAATGGAGCTGCTTATCTTTTAACTTGATGAGCAGAGTTTACATAGACTTTACCACTACGACTACCACTAACCACTAACCACTACCACTACCACTACCACCACCACCACCACCACCACCACTAACACTACCACTACCACTACTACTACTACTACTACTACTACTACTACTACTACTACTACTACTACTACTACTACTACCACTACTGCTGGTGCTGCAGTTTAGGGGACATGATGTTACATTTTTTAATTTGTCAGTAAACCAAGAACTGAGTAGCATTCAAGTTAAGAAGAAGAGCAAGAGGACATTTCAAATTAAGACACTAAACAAATTTGGCATGCATCAAAGTTTCAGGATGTATACAAAACACGGACCCCACGGCCATGGACTACCCCTGTCGACCCTGTCTATGGATCCTTCATGGAACCGGTCCACGGATAACGCCTGTGGACCTCCTATAATTTTCAGGTACTGTAAACATTGTATATTTCTTTATAATACACGTAGCTGACTGTCACCAAGCACGGGAAAATGTGCACACGCAAGCCACGATTGGTTTTGGTTTCACTTCTGATTGGTTGAAAAAGTAGCGTGAGAACTCTGAACCAATCACTGAGTGAAGTAATTATAAACCAAAGCAATTTGCTAATTACTTTCGACACTCAGTTGAAAAACGCTCTATCTTTTTGCATGATGACACTCATATACTATATGCTGACAGAAATTATAAGTCACTTGAAACCATAGTTAATGTTGAAGTTTCTCATGTTTATGACTGGTTAACTGCCAATAAGCTATCTTTATAAACATAAAGAAATCTAACTTTGTTATCTTCTGACCTAGACAAAAGACACTAAATTACGAAGTTAACTTGAGAGTATTTGATTATCATTAACCAACACATATATTTCCTTAGAAGATAACTGAATTATGTGAAATATCTTGGTGTGTTGATCATTGATGAAAATCTCTCATGAAAAATTTATCATGATGTCCACTTACATGTACCTTTAAAAATAAGTAAAACTGTACAGTAATTGGCCCAGCATTATTGCTAGATTAAGACATTTTGTGCCCCTAGCTACAATGTACTTTACACTGCATATAATACATCTCACTGATCTAGCCTTATCTGTTGTATGCCATAGTCGCGTGCATGGGGCCGAGCCACCAAGACTCATAGAAACAAAAATTAATTCTTATTCTCCAAAAACGCGCCGTCTGCCTGATGTACTTTGGTGAATACAAATTTCATGCTGTACTCTACTTTTTTCGTCTCATTTTCTTCCTCTTGATTTTCTGTACTTTAAGTCAGTTGCTGTTCTGATGCATGACATATCTAACAACTTATCGCCTCCTAATATTGCTAATTTATTTATTTCTAAAGCAAGCATTCATTCATATAAAACAAGGTCATCTTCAAGAAGTGACTATTTTGTTAAACCCTCAAGACTTGGGGACACTGATAAACCCAGACTGCAGACTGTGCAGACCGTCTGTAAAATAAAAATTCGGTTAGCCTGAATTAGGCCTAAATAACATTTGGTTAGCCTAATTAGACCTAAATAACATTCAGGTTAGCCTGTTTACGGTTAGCTCTCAATAATAGTGAGAGTAATGCCATATTTTACCCCTGGTCTGCACAGGCTGCACAGTACAGTCTGAAGTCTGCGTTTTTGCGTGACCGCAAGACTAAATTGACAAACAAATTAAACCCTTTTAAAGAAATGCTGTAAAAATTTGGAATAGTTTACCTCATGAAATCCACCATCTATCCAAGTATGATTTTAAAATTTGAATCCACAATGTCCCACTCCAAAGAAGAAAATGACTATATTGATTTATCTGTCTTAAAAACAATATATCTTAAGTTAATACTTTAGCTTCTCATATTTGCACTTTGTATTGATTTGATTTTAGATGATATTTACTTAATTGACTGTATACTTTGTACACTAGTTATTGTATACCTATATTTGTTCTATAATGTGCTGTTTGTAAAACACAACTGAATACCGTGGCTTTCTCTACTTGTTAACTCTTTTGTATATGTGTAACAACTGCTCGTCTGGACTAGCTTTTGCTAACTGTGAGCAGTGCATATTGAACATGACATTGTACTGTACTATAATGATTTCTACAATAAACAGCGTTTTTTTTTTTTAACTGGCTGTCTGTAATTTGACACCCCATTTTGCAGTAATTTAGAATGGGAAGAATAAAACTGTGCACTTGAGGTTAACACAGAAAGTTTAGTTGAACCAAATGGCTTACCTGTAAAGTGACATTATAAACAAATAAAAAAACTTTGGCTTGCTGTTTCAAAGTTTCCAAAGCAAAGCTGAAATGAAAATCAGAAACAAAGTTGCTAAGTGATCAAAGCCATGACATCCTTATTATTTCAACATTCACACTAACTTATAACTTTTTGTAAATAATTTTATTAACTACTTCATAATGATATTAAGCAAAAATTACAAGAGCCATTTACAGGGTTCCCACTCTAACATGAAAACAAAATTCCCTGACTTTCCCCTGACCAAAGGCAATTTTCCTGACATAATCTTTTACGATCTTCTAGAAATCTGACGACAAGAAAGACCACTAATTTTAATGTTCAGTCAGTTTAATGACAGTAAATTTTGCATTGTTGTGCCCAACATACAAAGCATGTGGATAGCAAGGAAACATGTTTTGAGTGGTTTTACATCAAGAAAATTTATCCAGATGAGAGACATAAAATTTCCCAGAGTGACTTTTCCCTGACTTTTGAGATCTTTTTTCAAATTCCCTGACCTTTGAAACATTTTCCAACTTTCCTGACTTCCTGGTTTTCCCTCACTTCAAGGTGAGTGCAGGGAACCCTGATTTATAGAAGTACATGTATGTAAATTAATATAGAGTTCAAGAATTTACTGACCACATTCATCGGGCAATTTCAATAATATTATTAATGACTAACAGTAAATATCATTATGGAACCTATAGTTATGTAATTATTTCAAATGAATATTAATAGTTTCTAAGAACATATCTATACTGTGTTCCACAACAACCACACACAAAGACGGGTACCTTGGCCTCTCTCCTCAAACACTTTTACATTATTCAAAGCACATTATCAACACACCCCACTATAAATCCCTTCCCCACGTAAGGGTGAGACTTATAGATTTTACTTTGGCTAACACCAGATAACTTACTGTATATTCGCCAATTGGGGGCAGTCTTTAGGATGGTGTGAACAGGTTAACAACATCCAGATCCACTCAAAACCTACATTTGCATGTCTCCGTTAACGCTTCCCCACCAGATCATGAGAGTGAGACTTAATAGGTTTAACACTGGTTAATACCAGACAATTTTACTCCCCAGTTGGGGGCACTTTAGGTGTGAATTGGTAAAGACACTTAAGTCAAGAAATGCATGGATTGGATCGATGCATGTCCAGTTTTGATATCCAACAAGAAGTACTGTCCCGGGCCCTTAAAATTAAGGGAAATGTTAGGGTAAGCATTACATGTACTTTTAAGTTTGGGTAAATGCAGCTGTTTATCCTACAGTGTAACTTGAAGAGCAGAGTTTATAAGGGTTTATTGAGCCATACTACTTCTACTTTACTTCAGCAGTTTAGGGGACACTTTAAGATGTTAGTTTGTCAGTAACCAAAGAAAATCTGGGTAGGGTTAAAGTTAAGAAGACGAGCAAGAGGACATTTCAAGACACTATGCAAATTTGGAGTGCATTAAATTTCAAGGACAACACATGCATACAAAACATGGACCCCAGTTCCATGGAACAACCCTTGTGGACCCAGTCCATGGAGGGTGTAAAGTGCAGGTTGCAGGTCATTGTCTTACCATAACTGAAACAACCCAAACCTTAAAGAAAGGCTAACCTTAGGCTTAAGCATTGTCTAAAGCATACATCTTATTCCAAAATGGCTGGCAGTTTTAGTATTATTTTGTTTCCGTGCCATCTGGCCCTTCTAGCCTTGCTTTCAGGCGTAAAATTCAAAAGATTGACAGATGAAGAAAAAAATAACATAGTGTTTATATATAACTCTCAATCGAATTGTCATCGAAAGATTAATGACAATTGATCCTAAAAACACTGAAACTTCAGAATCTGAAGTCTTTGACTTCTATGAATCAAGGGGAAGGTCATGATGTTCTGTCAAAAGGAAGAAATTGATCACAGGCTATAAAGGTGCATGTGATCGATCACCTTCTGTCAACTGAATGAACTATAATGGGAAAGAATGTTAACCGTTCGTCGTTTTCAGAGTAAAACAACATACTTATAAGTAACCAAAAAACATTTCATCTGTTGGGTCAGGAAGCCTTCTTTGTCAGGTTCCTGAGAAACGTATATCTATTTTGACTTCAGGGTGAACTATTTACACAATCATAAGGTTGAGCGGCCAATCAAAACCAAGTTTGTAACTGAAAATCTAAAAATCTGTATGAGATTCAAAAACAGACTCACAAATTATTGCAAATTACAATGCTGACAAGCACAAAAGCAAAAGAAATGGTTAATGAATAAGACGTTTTTTACTATCTAAATGTTAGATAGATAAAAGAGAGGTATTGTTGAAAAATCTTTGTGTAAAGGAGCTATGTCACGCAAATGATGTAATTTCATGACACTCAAAATTCACAAAAAGCATGAGCAATGTAAACAATCTTCTCACTAGTTAGTCGTACGTAGCAATAAACTGGATTAACCAGGAACTTAAGGAAATATTGTTGGCTTCCCAAATAAACTTCATTTTACACTATATAAATGACAAAACAGATCTTTTTCGGACGTTAAAAACTTGGCTGCCTATATATAATCATTTGTCAGAAAGAAAAAATCCCGTGTATCCTTGAATAATGAAGCACAAAATAGACAAGAAGCTTTCTTTCAAATAATTTTTGGTTGTCACATTTCCAATTATTTTTCTACCTGAAGACTATGAAGAGTTGAGCACAAAATAAAATAAAACAAGAATAAGTGAAATTTCCACTTGTTACTGGAAGACTGTGCAGTAGCCAGACAACAGAGATCACTGAGCCACTTAAGGCGTTGGATTCCTTCTCCATCTTTGTTAACCCATTGACCCCCAGAGGTTCCCCACTGACAAGTAAAATCGTCTGGCGTTTAGACAGAGTTAAATACTCTGGCGTTAGACAGCTAAGAGTAAAGTCTGGCCGGTTTTGGCCCGTTCAGGTGTCAAAGGGTAAACCCATAAGTTACTAGAGAATTTTCCATTTGGTTTGAGTGTTGTACATAACACCACACTTGGTAAAACATTACAAATTAATACAGCTCACTTTGATTACAGCTCGACGGGCAAAAAATTGTTGTCAAAGTCTATTACTCGTCGATTTTAAGAGTCCAGATATTTATTTTTCACTGCCTGTAGAACCTTGTTTATCCAATAGATGTTCCATTCTTGAGCTCCATAATGGACCGTACATTCTGTTTTAACTCGTTTCCCAACTGGTTTGCCATGCTGGCAACCCAGTAAAAATTAATGTATTGAATTTGAATAGGCATAGACACCTTCAACCAAATAACTTTGTATCAAAGTGTCACGCAAGGTAACAATTCGGAAATTTAAAATGCTGTATTTTCGAAACGAAAGACGTTATGGAACTAAAAACTTGCAAAAAGATTTATTGCTAGGTCATCTTCGATCTCCCATAGATAAAAATTCAAAACACCTTGCGATTTGGATCTTAGAATTTGATTACGTCACTGTGAAAACCACCTGTAAGATGATGATTCATCAAATTTCATAACACAAGTACAATCGTCAGTGTGTTTAGTATTTTAACTTGTTCATGTGCGCAAATTCTCACTTCATAAATAGAGTAGACTTCACAAGATGAAAGACGGTTTGTATATACGCAAAAAAAACATTGCTTCCAGTGTATTCAAGGTGACGATGGGCTGCAAACAAGTTTCCTTTCTGTAAGAACTAGATTTAAATTGCCGCACAGACTGAATTGCTCAATTTAAAGCTTACCTATTAAAGTAGTCGAATCATCACACCATTGCGCAGTTTCATAAGATACAAATGACATCGAACACCGTAAACTACCGGTAAATAACCAGAGCCAGCACCAGCTTAGTTAACTACTTTTGACGAACAAATCACTCAGCAGCAAACTTTGACACCACGAAAACATCCGCATTCTTAAATCTTTTGCAAACCTCCGGCTTCAGTTCACAGGACACCCATACTATCGTTTGTGCGGCGGTCTTTAGGGACGTGGGTGATTTGTTCGTCAAATATCTCGAAAACCTCACGGTTCATTTAGGCTTTAAGCATTTCCTTCACAAATTATTATATATTGTTAACAAACGGCCAAAGATTAACCATAAATCTCATTGTAAAGAAATCTATACATACTAAGCATCACCAAACTAGTGGACTGATGCAAATCCAGCATTTTATTGGCTACGCTATTAGAGGACTATTAGTAATATTCCTCGAGTAGCGAAAAGCGTGACTCTTTCTTTCGTTTTATTCCCAAATAAATGATTCTTCAACTTGCATTTGCTAACTTTATTATTGCCTTTTCTGTCCTACTAGCTAGTTGGGTAATACTAAAACAATAAGACCCTTCGCCCTCATGGGTACGGGTCTACTTGCTGGCGTGCCTTAGCGAGGCAGCAGCCTACTCTTGATATTAGCAAAAAAAAAAAAAAAAACAAAATTTGTGGAATGTAAGATCGGAGGCATGCACAGTCGATTATGGTGTTGTCATGTCTATAATCCGGAGTATTGATACCCGTGATGACGTCACGTACACGTGGAAGGGAATCATTTTTCCAGTGAGTCGTCATTGATCATCATTCAACCGTACATGTTCAGTCTTTGAACCTCTTATATTTGACCACCTAGTCAAATTGCTCTTCAACGTCTTCAACCGTTGAGCGAAGAGAAAATCAGTTCTCTTGTTAGACCACGAGCAGTCGTCCTTCTTTCCTCAGTGCCGCAGACGACGGATGAAGTTATTATTTTATGCAAATTAGTGGTAAAAACGAGGCGTGTCACGCAATCGCGCGCTCTACTATGTCAAAGAAAAATAAGAGACTGCTCGCAGTCTATTCTCAAGCACGACAATAAATTTAAATTCACGTTTGCTCAACTACGCTCAGCATTTCTCAAAAGGTAACTCTTTTGCTGAAAAGGGGCCAGAAATTTCAGAAGAACAGAAGTTTAAATTCAAATGAACAGACATGTCATTGTTTTGACATTTTCCCTTTGCTTATAAAATAGTAACGGCTGCCACAAATATGCACACTTTTCTTCGCTTTTTAAATACTTTCACGCACATTTCCGGTACCCTCTTGCTTCAAAAAATTGCAGCTGTTTAAAAAAAATACCAGTCACTGCTCCCAGTTTCCACGCCAGCACTCACTTTCACACTGAAACTCCCAGTTGTCAAATATTCTCTGTTACAATAATTATTAACGTTTCGTGTGTTACAGCACACATCATCAGAAGTGATGTTTTATTCAGTTACAGATAAATTTAAATTCAAAAATACAACTGAACGGACGGGGAACAAACGAAATTGATTGACATAAAACGACAAGAAATTCTTAAATTTAAGATTCTTTGTTTTTCCGTGATCTAAAGCCAGCCTTAAATGAAAACGTTGGAGCACAGGCGCCCCAAGCTGAAAATACGTGGTGTACGTGACAGTTTGTGTATATAGAGAATTGTATGGGAAAATCACCGATCGTAAAAAAATTGTGTAAATAACTATCTCATTTGAAATAAAGTTTTCCTACCTCAAATGTGTGACCAACTTGTCTCTTTTGGCGAGTTTCGAGCCATTCTGACGCCGTTTAGTGAAGTCATCCGGAAGGCCGTTGCTGAAATAATGGGAAGGCCGGTGACTCCATCCATCGCTGGCCAGACCTCACTCCACAAATCGTTTTCTCCTCAACAGGAAAAGTCCCGAATCGCAATAAAAACAACAGTTCCATAAAGCCCAATAAATTTCACTCCAAATACGTGTGTTTCGGTGGCCGAAAGACCCGTGGCGAACGAAAACTTTGCCTTAAAATTCACCTCTTCGGCTTTCCTGAGAGGCTTGTGACCGGGTAGTCAACAACGGAAACTCGCAAGATGGTTTCAGCCTCAACTCTGATTGGTCCATTTGAATTTGACCGCGCGCTGGCAACACGACCGTTGTTGACTGCCCAGTCACAAGTCAACAACGGTTGTGTTGCCAGCGCGCGGTCAAATTCAAATGGACCAATCAGAGTTGAGGCTGAAACCATCTTGCGAGTTTCCGTTGTTGACTACCCGGTCACAAGCCTCTCAGGAAAGCCGAAGAGGTGAATTTTAAGGCAAAGTTTTCGTTCGCCACGGGTCTTTCGGCCACCGAAACACACGTATTTGGAGTGAAATTTATTGGGCTTTATGGAACTGTTGTTTTTATTGCGATTCGGGACTTTTCCTGTTGAGGAGAAAACGATTTGTGGAGTGAGGTCTGGCCAGCGATGGATGGAGTCACCGGCCTTCCCATTATTTCAGCAACGGCCTTCCGGATGACTTCACTAAACGGCGTCAGAATGGCTCGAAACTCGCCAAAAGAGACAAGTTGGTCACACATTTGAGGTAGGAAAACTTTATTTCAAATGAGATAGTTATTTACACAATTTTTTTACGATCGGTGATTTTCCCATACAATTCTCTATATACACAAACTGTCACGTACACCACGTATTTTCAGCTTGGGGCGCCTGTGGTTGGAGGTGAGAAACTTTATCTCGAATATTAGGATATTTTTTGTCGTTTTATGTCAATCAATTTCTTTAGTTCCCAGTCCGTTCAGTTGTATTTTTGTATTTATATTTATCTGTAACTGAATAATAATCATTTTGTAACAAACTTTATAAAAAGTTGTTTGTAACCGTTGTTTGTGTTTCATTCTTATTGAAAATAAAGTCGTTGTTGTTGTTGGGTGAAGACTACTAAATATTTTCGTTTCAAAGGTTGAGAAGCAATCAACGTCGAGGTAATAGAAATAATAATAATGATAACAATCGGAGCGGTTTTCGAATAAGTGTCGTAAAACCAAAAGCAAAGTAATTACTTAGCCAATCAAAAAGGACGGAGACAATCCAATAAACC
>NC_090877.1:39903556-39906056 GCF_036669935.1 Montipora foliosa | reverse complement strand
CGAGCAGAAGATTGGCTGATCAAGTACGCCAGATTAAGAACAAGAAGAAGCTAGAGACAGTGGAGCAAGAGGAAATGGCCATACAAGTAAGAAATGAACATCAGGAGATTGAAACTACAGAGCTCCATGCCACAGATACACCAGACTATGAATATCAGCAGACTGAAACTACGGAGCCTACCACTCGATCAAGTACAGACCTCAGAGACACCACTGCGTAGATTGTGTGGAGATGCCACTGAAACAGTACCACACATTGTCAGTGGATGCAAGAAGCTTGCCCGGAGAGAGTATAGGAAGCGCCACGACAAGGTGACCCTGCGGGTACACTGGAAGATGTGCAGGAAGTATGGGATAGAGTGTAATGGCAAGTGGTATGACCATCAATCCTTGTCAACCACAGAAAATGGAGAAGTGAGGATTACCTGGGACATGACTATCTACACAGACAAAGTGCTGAAACATTTTCGGCCAGATATTACTCTAGTGCATGAAAACACACAGAAATGGACACTTATTGACATAGCTGTGCCAGCAGACCAGAACATCTCCAGAACTGAAGAAGAGAAGGTTGAAAAGTACCAGGAACCAGCATTCGAAATCAGAAGGATTCATGGAGCCTCGAAAGTCACAATAATACGTATCGTGATTGGTGCTCTTGGAAGCATATCAAAAGGTGAAAAGACCTGGTTTGGCAAGCTAGATGTACCTGACTTCATTGAAAGTGTACAATTCTATTTCGTCATTGGACTACGTCACTAAGGAGTCATGTGCGATATGCGCACGCAGATCGAGTGTTGAGTTGCCCGCGTAGTTTTTTGAGTGTCGGTCGAAATTTTACAAGCATGGCGAGAAACTTCGATTTGGATGAAATCCTGCCGTCTGACGCGGATGAAACGGCTTTGTTGGATGACCATGGAGATCGAGACAACGAGGAAGAGATGCCAAAAATGTTAAAGAATTTAAGCCAAGTTCTAACGAACATGTCCGCATCCATGTTGTCTATGGAAAATCGTTTAAGCGAATAAGGAGGGACGACCCGTCTGAAGCAGAGGAACCGGTTAAGAAACGACGCAAAAGCAGTACGGAACATGGAAAGGATGCTGAAAGCGATCTCAGTGACGGCGAAACGCTCCTTAAAATGACAGAACCCCGGGTCAAAACGGACACAGAGGGTGAAACTAGCGTCTCAGATGCTCGACACGAGCATGACGCTTCGTTGACCGAAATCTCTCAAGATTTCGATCACGATGAGGACATTGGTCCGAATATAAATCAGCAACTTGCTGACATTATCAACAAACGTTGGTCTGCTAAGCTTAGCGAACCAAAAATGAAAGAAAAAAATGGAGAAATACAGTCGACCAGGAAACTGCGACAAGCTGATATTGTGAAACTAGACAACAAAACCAGACAACAGGACCTTCGCGCCTCGTCAATACAAAAGTCAATGGCAAAAGTCGGGGCTATTTTGGCTCTGGCCACAGAAGCACTAGTGCAATTGAGGCAGAAACAACTGCCGGAGGTTGATAAACTAGTAAAACTAAATACAGATGCGTTGGCACTGCTAGGCCACACGTCGTGTGAGCTATCGTTGCGGCGTCGTGACGCCATAGAACCCACTTTGCACAAAGACTACAGCAGTTTATGCGCCTCGCACGTTTTGGTAACGTCGCTATTTTTTGGCGATAATCTGCAATCGAGATTAAACGACATTCGGGCCTCGAACAAGATAAGTAAAACCACTTTCTCTGAACGACATAATCAAGGGAAAGCGGGCCGCTTCTCGAATCACAGCAATGCTATCTCGGACAACAGACAACGACGAGGACAAATTTTTTTGTCCAAAGGCCGCTACTGGAAGCAGAGTGTTATACTGCGAGGCATTTAAAATTGTATTGTGTTGCCAACCAATCCCACTCTCTTAAGGAAGAGTTCTTTTGCTTGCATTGTTTGTTTTCAACTTCAAATGCATTACTTGTCTTTGAGGATTTTCATTGATACTCCTGGGGCGAGATTCCTACATAAAAGCGATGGAGTGCTCACCAGAATTTTTAAAACAAAGCCTTAAAACGAACTAGAATAGTCTTTCCAACAAACTTTTGTTTGGCTTTATATAGTCTTTTTAGCCAGAAAGGTACTAAGGTAAACTCTATGATCAGGTTAGTTTTTGTTGTTTGTTATTTTTTTGCCACACCACAGACATAATACAAAGGTAATGAATAAAGAAAAAGAGAGAAAAAAGAAAATTATAAAGAGAAGAGACGAAAAGAAAGAGTTTTAAACATTGTAAGTGGTTCAGAGTCATGGATTCCGTTTTGGTCAAGGCAGAATGGAGCACACCTGTCACTTTTTCTAGGATTCCCCCTCCCCTCCCTTTGGTTTTGGTTATAAAATTGTCAAACCAGTTTCATTTGTATTTTTCTTTGCTCCACTTTGTGATGACACTGAGACAACAAAAAATGAGAATTAAATTGGTTGAATTAAAAGTTATTTAATC
>NC_090877.1:39883556-39898556 GCF_036669935.1 Montipora foliosa | reverse complement strand
ATCTTTTACGATCTTCTAGAAATCTGAGGACAAGAAAGACCATTAATTTTAATGTTCAGTCAGTTTAATGACAGTAAATTTTGCATTGTTGTGCCCAACATACAAAGCATGTGGATAGCAAGGAAACATGTTTTGAGTGGTTTTACATCAAGAAAATTTATCCCCGGAACATTGGACAAATAAAAAACTTCTTCTTGACTTGGAACTTCTTAGCTTAAACAACTTCTTAGTTTAACCAACTTCTTAACTTAAGCAACTTCGTGCTTAACTTAACTATAAAAACGATGGAAGAGAAAAACAACGACGCGAGGTTATTGCGATATGTTGCGATGTATACGCGATGTACGCGCGATATCGACACGACATGCTATTCTTTCAAAATCGGGGAGCCCGCAGTACAGGAGTTAAGTCAGCAAATAGACAAATAATAAGACTGCCGTTACAGAACCAACTTGCGGCTTTTTCGTTCCAGTACCAAGGACCTCTGTTTTTCGACAGATTCAAGCCCGGTTTACACTACAGAAATTTTTTGGCACGGCTCGGGTGAAATTGGCACGGGTCCCAAAAAAAAAGGGTTCGGCTAGGTTAAAATTTGTAGTGTAAACAACCTGTCAGTACCAAATTTCATCCGTGCCGAACCAAAATTCTTACCCGTGCTGGAACCTTCGGTTCGGATAGAACAAGTAGTGTAAACACTTTAAAGGGCCAAATTTGAGCCTTAAGTCATATAGGCTAGCGTTTTTTTTTTGTGTATATTTCAAGATGGCTGCTCATTTTCCACCAATATCACGCGGAAGTTCTTGATTGTAATTGAACTGCGCATGTCTACAAGAGAACTTACCCGGGCCCAAAAATTTTGGCACGGTATTTTTGATACGGTAAAAATGGTGTTGTGTAAACAAAGTTTGCCGAGCTCTTTTTAGGCACCTGTGCCAATTTCACACGAGCCGTGCCGAAAATTGTCTGTAGTGTAAACCGGGCTTCAGCCTAGCTATTCAAAATTCAATAAGTGCTGCAACTTAGAAAAAAATCCCTCTTCCATAAAAGTGCTTTCCTTTATAAATTTTGACTTTCCCTTGAACTCTTTGTTTGTTTTGTTATTTTACTTATTTCGCCTCTGTCGTTCCATTAATCACTGCAATTAATTTGATCAAGTTATAGTTGAGGAAGCCTGTACTCTATAAGCTTTATGGTTTCTCTGGGCTTTCTCGCCATTTTTTTCCTTTCCGTAATAAACATGTCAGTAATGACTGATTTCGTGGCAAAAAAAGTAAAAAATCCCTGATGCCAAGGAATATATAGCATTAAGCTTATCACAGTACTCTTACAAGTAGTACAAGTAGCATGACCGTTAAGCTGTTGCATTAATTAAAACGTTCTGATTAGGGTGGTTTTCAATTGAGTGTCGAAAGTAATTAGATAATTACTTTGGTTTATGATTACTCCACTCATTGATTGGTTCCAAGTGCTCGCGCCACTTTTTCAACCAATCAGAAGTGAAACTAAAACCAATCGTGGCTCGCACGTGCACATTTTCCCGCGCTTTGTGTCGGCTACGTGTAATTACTTCGAGTTTTGATTGGTCTACTGGACAGTCTCCGTCCTTTTTGATTGGCCATGCAAAGTAATTACTTTCACTCATTTGAAAACCGCTCTATACACAACCTCGTTCCCAGGGTCTCCATTTCATAGCAAGTCCCACAAATCGTTTATCCTAGCTAAACAAAAAACACTTATCAAGCAAAAGGACAACAATACATCAAAGGAAAGGGAACCGTGACTAAACTTTTACTTAAGTTTTATCCAAACAGGTATTTATGTATTACAAATGCATTGGTGTAAGAAGAAAGTTACAGACGATCTCTTGTACTCAGTTCCAAGCATACTTAGCTAAGGATAATTTCTGTACTAATTTGGGAGACTGTGCATTATTTAACAAACGAGAAGGAGTCTTTTATCGGGTTTTGAACCACGAGGCGAAGCAGAATGGTTTCAGACCCGATGAAACACGACCTGTGAGTTTATTGAACGGCTTCAAAAACATTCCACAAAAAGCGTGTCCCTCTTGAGCCCGAACAAAGGTTCAACTAGTGAGAGGAGAACATTTGCATACAAGAAAAACAAGCTATGACTCATTAGTATGTTTTATGCACGTGACGTTTTTTCAATGACCTAATTAGATAGGCTGTTTTGCTCATGAAGTATTAGTGTAATTGTGAAAATCAAGTTAAATTACATACTTGGATAAAAACGTCTTCAAGCAGGATAGGCAACCACATGATGTTCACCCTGGGCCAGGCCATAAGGAGGAAGCCGACTGCTCTCATAACTGCGCCAACTCTACTTATAAAGATTATAAACAGGTACACAAAACTATGAGTAACAAATCCGGCGCCCGACACGATAACTTCAGACCCTCTGGGTTCCTCGAGAACTCAAAACCGGAAACTTTAGATCCCCCGGGCGTGTCGGAAAAAATCATGGCCGAGTAGTCGAAGAGATGGAGGGCCGACAAGTTTCAGATCACGCACTGACCAAAAACTGGAGCTGTTTCTGGTTCACTCGATCCCAGTTAAACTCCTTGCGGTGCTTGTAGACAAGCAAATGGTCGCCCTCCCATTCCGGTGTTGGGATTCTTAAATTAGTAAGTAATTGACAAAATTCGAGCAACGTAGTGTATGCTGTTGCACTACTCGTCTGCTAAAAATTTCGCATGGTTAATAAATACTGCAGGTCATGGAAACCATATCAATGACATGCATGCCCATCTACTACAAATCAACAAAAACTATACAGTTCTGCCAGTCTGACACAGAGTTTAGAATGTCCTTTTAGAAAGTTCATTTGTATTTGTCCAGAAAATACAAGAAAGCAAGGTGGTTCAATGATCACCGTCGTTTCTTCACATTACAAGACAACCAGAAGAAAATGGCTTCTTAAGCTTTGACCTGCGAGGAAAGAAAACAACAAAACACTGGGTCAGCCCTCGTTTTTCCTGCTTGGAAACAAATACACAATTCAATCAACTGATCAATCAACCCTTTCTTCTCTTTCAATTATTCAATCAAGGCATATAAAGTGGTCAAGGTTTTAGTAGATTTTCCAGTGGAATAAGAAACTTAAGCTGATATAGGGATAAATTCTTGCTTATTGCATTTTTTAGCAAACGACACAGAGAACTTTAGCATTGCGTTTGCGGCAAACGGCAAAACGTCAAGCTGTAAATTGCATTTTGCTACAAATATCAAGACGTGTTGGAATAATTATAGAACTTTCATGCTTTTCTTTGAGCTACGAACGTAAACAGGAAGTGGACATTTCGCATACCCGGACAGCAGTCCCTCCAAAGACTGTTCAACTAATCGTCTCTAATAGAGAAAAGATACTCAGTAATATAAATGTGGTAGCGCCAAGACAGGTTAACAGGGAAAACATCTCACTTCCGGTTGCCACTCGTGACTCAAAGACGTCTCGTGCTTAAGCCACCTATGGTGTTCAACAAGAGGTACGACTCTACCCAAAAATTTGCATAAGCATTGTTTTTATTTTCTCTTGGGACTTACAATGGTCCCAAGAAAAAACTAAAAACAATGATTATGCAAAATTTTGGAGGGACAAACAAAGAGTATTATGGTATTTTTGATACTGGCTAATGGTGCGAGAATAAGTCCACAAGCAAACCAGTCATGTAAGCCCATACCAAAGTATATGGGAATCAAAAACACACTTCGAAGCTTTCACAATAGATAATGGTTTGTACTCTATATGAGGGCAAGCATGAAGTATATACAGAACATCTTGAGTACCGACGATTGGCTTTTAAACGACACATTGCAAACTAACCTTTCTGCCTCCGTAATGAGTGTCTCCTCTCTCGGGTGTTTTACCTTGATAATTTCCAAGTTGAACTGCTTGCTTGAACAAATGGCAATGAGACCCATTCTAGGACAAGTTGCTAAAGAAAAAGGAAGGTCCCATTCAACATCCATTACACTGAGTAGATCCCCAGACCTTACGTTGAACAGCTCAAGGCGGCCACCAATTGGCTGAACGGATTTCAAAAAAATACACTCCTCGTCACCGACGAATTCACAATTCAAAGTGGTAAAATCACCAAATTGGAGGCGCACATTACCAGAAAATGCATCGAGAATGTAGGTGTTGGGCATGACAAAAACAGCAATAAATTGACCCTTGGGGGAAAATGATCCCTTCAAACGTGACAAACGGACACCCTGGAGTGCACGCCACAGTGGTTCGGTTTTACCCAATTGCCTCATTTCAATGAACTCTGGCTGGGATTTTTTACGCCAGGCAAACAGCTGGAGGTCACCGTAGCAAGCAATCAACCTGAAGCCGTGAGAAAGTTTAAATGTTACCACATTATCTCCACCAACAGTATTCAAAATGATCCCTTGTCGCGTTTCATGTGTTATGCATACCACCTGATCATCTGAAATAGGAAAGATAGTATCTGCTCCAAACCTCCATCGTCGCGTGCGGACTGACAAATCCAAGTTCCACACTTCAAGTCTGGTATTAGTTGAAATCAAAATGCCTTCTTTTAAAGTTACAAAATCAGAGAAATAGTCACCCTCAAAATTTTTTTGTCCTTTAAGTTCCCCCTTTAAAACGTCCCAAGCTAAAATTCGCCATCTGCGCGGTGGGACCAAAACTATCGCATAAACACTCTCACCGGTTAACGAAAATCGGAGACATCTGACAAATTCGAACTCTGTGCTCTTCGTTGGTGCATTCCGATAAACTAGTTCAATGTAACCTTCACGCATGTGGTTCCTTAAAAGAGATTGGCTGTTAAGCACTACATCGGAATAATTGAGCGAAACCATACTCAGAGGATCGCCCAACAAAAAACCACCGATTCTATGGGGTTCTAACTCAAATGAATTTGTCCAAGGACCCTCAGGGTTAGTCAAACAGAGAAGCTCGGGCCCGTCAGTCATGCTTAAACGAAATATTTGGCGGAGCAAAAAGAACAGACTTGAACACAAAAGAAATCGACTGTCTGGTGAAAACCTAATCACTCCAAAACCGCGCTTTAAAGGTACCTCTGCTAGAGTCGAAAAACCATTTTCCCGGTCAACTAAACAAATAGAGCCTGTTAACTGGGAAATTGCCACGAGCTTTCCATCTTGGGACATTGCAAAAGAAAAAATGTCTTTTTCTCTGTTGACACGATCAATCTCCCTACCATCGTTCAGATTCCACATAATAAGACACTTTGCATCGTCGGGACAATCAGTTAACATCTCGTTGCCGCAAATAGAACAGACAGAAAAACTGCACTTACTGGTAGGAAAAAGCGGCTTCAAGTCTCCATTAAAGGAGTAAGCAGTGTTTAGCACTCCTGGCAAAATGACATCCTTGATCGGATGAAATACAACAGAACGATAAAAACCAACACCCAATTCATGCGAAGTTACAATGTTTCTTAATGGACTAAAGTAATCACAATACTGTTTTGGTTTGACATAGCGTTTCCATTTGAGGTTACCTGAAGCAAGTGACCAAAACTGAATGCTTCCATCGCGACATTCACACACCATGTACTCTAAGCTAGGGGACACATCCAAACAAGCCACTTGTGATCCGCAACCAAACCAAGCTTGACTTTGGGCGTGATTTTTCTTTAACAACTCCATGTGAGGTTTATCGGAATACTTGGTCTCCAGAAGCTTGCGGGAGTCAGAAGATAACTTACTACTTCCCTCATTTAACGAACACTGAAAAATAGTAAAGGGATATTCCTGCAAGGTTACGCGGTGCTTCTTTAACAGAAACAATAAAGAAGAAAGGGTGTCACAACACTCGGCAGATATCGTCTTCAAACCACCCTGCTTCATTACACCAACGATATCTTCCGTGGCTCCTGGCAGGTTCACACAAAGCTTTGCGTACAAAAGCTCTAGGTCTGACACATATTTTCCAACCCCTTGTTCAAGGCTACAAGATTTCATGTCCTGGTCTAACTGTAACATGTGCTGAACACCATGTTCCAAGGCATACCTTGAAGTGTCAGTGAAAGACTGTAAGTTGCCAATACCTCTGCTCTTTAACTCGTCAAACTCGTTAGAACAAAGAGTAGAAAGGATCTTATGGCCTTCCATTTCCTCCACACTGAAACAGTGCTGCCCGTAGCGTGACTTGTCTGTCAACCAGTCCTTGACTGATTTATGAAAGAAATGAATGCGGTCTTCGTGAACAGGAAGAAGTGATGACACAATGGCAATGACGTTGCTCGCCTTTCGCACAACAATCGAGGACGACACGTTCGTGCACAACAATTTAGGAACAAAACCCAATGGCAGTGGTTCCCTGGCAGCAGCAATCGCACCCAGGAAACAAAGAAATTGCTCTTCAGTTATGTTTACTTCCTTACACAAGGCTTGTTCGAGCCGTTGGAAATATGACTGGTAAACACACGCGATGCCCGCCGGAAGGGTCTTGTCCAGTTGTTCCAAGGTGAGAAGAGTTGAACACTTGGCCCTTATAAAATCTACCAAAAACGTGGCACACAGGAAGACTCCCTCTGACTTTTGCACGAGATGATCTAAGACCACCTCGCGCCTTTCAAATTCCAGTAAATCGCTTAGACTATGTTCAAAGTAAAAACGAATGACCTTCAAGTTCTCTTCATCTTTTGGCTCGAGTAGCAGTGGTTGCAAATCTTTGAGGCTGTTCCAAATGTTAACTTCGGGTCGCGTTGTCACCAAAAATCGAAGCCAAAGTGGTAAACTCTTAAACAAGTTGGCAATCACGTCAAGAAGATCATTTCGTCCTTGGTATTCACTTTCGTCTACAGCATCAATTACCACAAGAGATGTACGACCTGGATCTGCTACCTTGTTCAGAGGTACTGAAAAAAGCAAATCAAACAGATCCTTCACTTCCATGTCGTTGATCTCTACACCAAGATTTCCGGAGAGCTGTTCCACAAGGGCTTTCTTGTACTCTGGAAGACAGCATGACAGGTGACAGGCTAAAGACTGCATCATCACCTTGGGATTCCTGTGGCGTGCTCTGTCATGGTGACAAAAATGGCTTCCCGCCAATCTGCCAGCTTCGTGCATTCTTTTACACATCTCAGCAGCGATGACAGATTTCCCCATCCCTGCATTTCCGCTGAGCACCAAGACACGATTTGGAGAACTTGCATCATCCAACCACGTGCTGATTTTAGCAAAGAAAGACTCACGAGTTCCTTTCAAGTATCTCTTTGTATAATCTGTGATATCAGGTTCCGTGTCAACCCTTGCAAGTTTCTTCAGGATTTTGTCCTCCTGATTGGTGTTGTGTTGTGTCTCACGGCTTTCAGTAACAATTTGATGAATGTCTTGAATCATAGAATTGCTTTCCTTGACACTCTCCAGAACTGTGTCCTGACACTGACGCACCTCATTAAATTGAGTCTTGAGATCTCTTTCACTCTCTGCCCAGTCCCGTAAGGCATCAACATAATCCTCCTCTCCACATCGCTCTGCCTTCAATCGATCAACCTCTGCCCGACTTAACCCAAGAGACACTAGAACGGCACTGATTTCCTGCCACAGAGCATTGAACATCAGTTCACCGACACCAGTGGTTGTGATGTGCCCATACAACTGATTGCGAAAAAACTTTATTCGAGCAAGGTTTGCCTCACGAGAAGTGTCACTTGGGGGCGGCTTGCAATGCCATCCAGTGGGGGGAGGGGTAAGTCCACAAATGTTGGTCAGAAGGAGGAACAGCAGAGTGATATCAAACGTGTTGGAGTCAGGGGCAGCTCCACCAACAGGAAAGAGCT
Organism: Montipora foliosa; assembly: GCF_036669935.1. Taxonomy (NCBI): domain Eukaryota; kingdom Metazoa; phylum Cnidaria; class Anthozoa; order Scleractinia; family Acroporidae; genus Montipora; species Montipora foliosa. Next base: position 39,890,752 of record NC_090877.1, on the reverse strand, counting down.
TGTCCCACTGGTGACCATTGAGAATTCTTCTGCGTAAAAGGTTGTTAAGGATAGAATAACAGGCATTGAGATCAGCTGCCAAGTTAGCAGGAGGGTGATGAGTGTCAAAAACACGTTTCAGTACAGTTGTTCCACCATCAATAATAAGTCGACTCAGCTTGGCCCCATTTGTCTTCTCCTTAGAGCTGGCCAGGGGACCAGGTGTGGCCATTGTAATCCAAACTGCTGAATTTTCAAATCAGATCTGCATAGAAAAGGGGAAAAAACGTACGTTAATGGGGACATTAACCCATTCACATCTGAAACGCCCTTGGACGCCCCCCACTGACAAGTAAAATCGTCTGGCATTAGACAAAGTAAGAAGTGTCATTATTATACATTGGTATCACCAGCTCGATTTTGATTGGCTATAAGCACGCAGCTAATTCTTGCTTGCTCTGTTTCTCTTACGTCATACCTACAAACAATAGATTTTAGATATGTAGAATTGACGTCATACCTACAGACAATAGTTTTATGCATGCAGAAGTGACGTCACCTAACACTAACCAGCAGTTTGATCAGTTTTGTCATGGCGGAGCTCAGGAACAGGCATAATAAAACAATTATTGAATTCGGTTTTCGCATGTTAGCGATAATTATCAAGGCCTCAGTTTGTGTTATCCGCCTCAGCCTTTGGCTTAGGCAGATAACACAAACTTTGGCCTTGATAATTATCGCTAACATGCTCAACCTCATCCAATAATTGTTAATTGTCAGGGGTCAATGGGTTAATTGATTAACTTATTGGATTCCATTGAGTTAAGTAACTGATTAACAATTACCACCATTAACTATCTTTATAAAAATTAAAGTACCTTCAGTGCATATGATTCACTGAAGTAAAAAAGATAAGAAATCGAGGATCAAATGAGTGCCTGCATAAGCAGTTCAACAAGAATTACCTTTGGCTAAAACCGATAATCAAAGGCTCATGTGAGACAGCTTATGAATAAAGTGGATTATAATTAGCATTGGTAAAGAATACCAATGCATGCGCCATGCCGTTGGAGTGCATAGGGAGTACAATGGTTTTTTTTTTCATGGTAGAGATGAGATCAGCAAATAGATTGCATCATGATTGCACTGCACTGTTCTTTTGAACAGGTATTTACAACTTAAAAGTCTTTTTGAATTCTCGCCCAAAGCAATACATGTATGTTGCCACTGAACTTAACTTGGTCTTAAATATCTCCAGATGCAGATGATATGGAAAAATCTCATTAACATTTTTTTTTATCACAGTGAAGAGCCAACAATAATACTGTTTTGATTTGCTATGGTCAAACCCTTGCAGAGGTTCAATTTTGCAAGTTACATTGTAAATAAAATATTACTGTAAATTGTCAGGTTCTTATCAATTAATGTATTTAGAGAGCCGACGACGTGACCCGCAAAGAACTGCCTACAAATAAGTGTTTTGCTGCAAATGAATTCTGCTCGTGTAATTGATTCCACGCTCTTGTGTGAAAATGGCAGTTCGCTTTCCTGAAATTTCAGAAAGTGATTTAAGGAAGCTCCAACCAGTTTTAACACTTTCAACAAACTGTGCTATTTAGAAGGACTGAATCTATCAAACGTTTTCACTTAATGGTAATATTATGATGCCATATGAAACACCAATAGATGCTCAACAAGATGCACTTATTAATGCGACGCACCAGGTTACCATGGCAACAAAAAGCCATCTACAAACAGCCTATATTTTGTCTTTAAATGCATATATCTCAAAAATGAACATAGTGAGCCCCATCTTTTATTGCTGGAGAGTGATTAGAACGCTAGGATAAAGCTTTCTGCAAAGTTTAAAAAATTCTCTGGAGCAGATTCATAGCCACCTTCACAATTGAAAAATTTTAAGGTGGCTCTGAATCTCCAGAATCTCTTTGCACAGAGTTTTGTCTCAGCCTGCTAATAACATTTTATTTGCAACTTTTCTTGCATGGTATGTTGAGTCAAAGTTCACTTTACTTACATACCGTATTAGAGACATACAATATCACTGTTAAACCTTACTGCACAAAAGGAACTGAACAACAACACAACAAAGCAAAAAGCCTACCCCTACCATGCACAACAAAACACTTCAGCAAATGGAGTTCCTATCGAAGCCTCGGTTTCTTTGTCAAATGGTAAATCATGTTACAGCTGTTATCAATGAAGTGTGTTTTTTGTGTTGAACAAACATTAAACTATTTTACCTGTTTTTGCACCAGTACAATTAAAGTTGTACCAGTTCAATATATTTTGTACCAGTTCAAAAACAAATTGTACCAAAGTGCAAATTGAACTACAACATATATTGCCCAAGTTGAACAAGTCTATAATTAAAAGCAGCATTCTGAATTTGACTGAAGGGAGTAACTTTTTGCAATGTTTTACTTTGCGGGTTTTCAATTCTGCGGGAACTATTTTTTTGTGGAGCTACAAGTAAGTCAATCTGCAAAATCGGCAAAAATAAGAACCTGCAAAATTTTCATGCTACATGCAGGCAAGTACATTGCATAATTCATTCTGAATTAATTAATGTAATTATGGCATTCAGTCAGCCCACCAGTGACCACTGATCAGCTGTCTTGTTGATGCATCACTGAATATCCCTCATTGAATGTAACAAAGAACAGTCCTGGTTTTTATTCTCACGGCCAGTTCAAATGGTCTTAATACAAACCATCCTTCCAAAAAATACCTTGATCGTCTACCAAGTTTCAAAGATGTAGATATAATTTATTCACTCTAAATGGTAAACAAGAACTCTGATTTTAACACCTTTTCTTCTGCTATCAGTTGTAAATATTATTCTCCACATAGCTTTTTCCAGCTGAAAAAACACATGCAACCTTCGCCCCTTCCAAATTTCTTAGTTTTTCATACCAATAACCTAAGCCTCAGGCAAAATTTAGACAATTTCCAAACCCACTTATTACATGTAGAAGAGCTTGATTTTTGCTTTAATATCATAGGTTTTATTACGACAAAAAAATGAGTATCCAAATTTGGATTTTAATCCAATGGGTTGCAGGTCATTGTTTCACCATAAGTGAAACAACCCAAACCCCTTAACAAAAATGCTAACCTTAGGCTTAAGCATTATCTAAAGCATACATCTTATTCCAAAATGGCTGCCATTTTCGTATTATTTTGTTTCCTTGCCAATTGGCCCTTTCAGCCTCGCTTTCAGACATAAAATTGAAAGGAATATTTACTGGTAACCTTGAATGAGGCCAAAAGGGCCAATTTGCAATCAAACAAAAGTTAGAATACAAAAATGGTGGCCATTCATACACTTTCCTATAAAAGATTCATGTCTCCTAAGGTTGATGAATTGTCAGAATTCTGTTAAATGACTATGCCGATTGAAAAACAGCATTATCATGCATTGTTGTATCTATGAAAGACAAGCGCTTCTTGGCCTTTTGGCTAAGATCAAGTGCCATTGTCAGACCACTGTAACCTGGTGCAGCATTACATGGTTAGTATAGGAAATCATAAGAATGCGAGTGCATTCCACAACTTATGGCCGCAAGTGATGTTTTCAAAGTTCTCAAAATTACATTACTATTTTTTATTTGTTATATGCTCGACAAAATCACTCCATTACTTTGTTTCCATAGCAACTTCCATATTGCAATCTATAACCTATTTATGCATTGGTTGTTGACCAATCAGAAACGCAATATTTTGTTGAGTATATAATAAACCCTGTTACCAGTTCACATGAGGGCATTCTAGGTCACATTTAATATTTCTCATAGTTTTTTGTTTCCACCAATTTTGTCCCAACATAGTTCGTCAATATTCCGCGCAACTCAACTGTGAATTGTGGTGGACTTTTTGCTCATGGTGGGTATTGTGCTGTCCCATTTCTCCAGAATTTTTGCGGTCACACAAATTTTTTGAACCTTGTTATCGGCGTTTCACATTGACCCCCACTTTTATACTTTCACAACTCCTACTCAACATTATCTTTTAATGTCAACATTATCTAACCAGTGAATTTTTGCCTTCAACACACCGCAAAACCTTTTGATTAAACAAGCATCTAAGGGAAGACACATGAATTTATTGAACCTTTCTTTAACAGGGTTTTGCCTTGACCCGCAAGTTTGTGCTGGAAAAACTCTCATTTGGAACTTTTGGCAACCAGACTGGACCAACTAGGACAGGATTATTGCTTTAAACAGCATTTAATCAGAGAGTTTTTTCCTTCAGCACATGCTGTGCTAAGTTTACCTTCTAGGAAACCTCAATTGGCTTGACACCTATTGGATTTTGAAGTACGCTTATCAGACATGACCTTATCTATTAGTATTGACTTTGTTTATAAACTATTTTGTAAACCATAGAATTGACTACAAAAACTGATTGCAAAAACTTTTTTAAAATAAATATGTGGTTGATAGACCACTTTTAAAAAAAAAAGATTGTTTCATTCCCTATCCTTCTGCTTTGCTTCCAAAACGATAGCCAAACGCACTTTCATTGTCCAAGATTACTACTACACTAGTAATAGAACTCAAGTAAGAATTAGCCCTAACCATATTCTGAGGATGTCAGCCACAGGGAAAGGTAAATTTTACAATGGCAGCAGTATCGTTTACAAAAATGCTAACCACTCTTCCAGGGCATTCGATTTTTCCTGTCTAGTGTTGCCTGCCTCACTGTTGGCAGAGAAGCCCTGGGAATTACATTCTGACAATTTTACAAAAATTGTGGTCAACAGGGTTCAAACCCCGTTGAAGTCCTGAATTTTTCAGGTTACTCTATGTAATTGCTAAAATTGCATCTATAACTGCAAGGATCATGGCTCTCTGTGATTTCTGGATATCTTTAAGAGATTGCAATCTCATAATAATTTAAGTAAAATAAAGATAATTTGCCAAAATCCTGAACTTTATGTTCACTACATTAAGGCTAAGTTTATTTACTAGCAGCCAAGTAGTCCAATAATACCATGATTCATCTTTTTCTACAACACAAGTATGATCGTCAGTGTGTGCAGCATTTGATCTACATGTACTTCATGTGCACAAATTCTCTATCACAAGATGAAAGATCGTTTGTATATATATATTGGGAAGATATCGTTGACAACACCCATTGCCATTAATCATAATGTGCCAACCACAGCCCCACTGGCTGTCAAAACAAAAGGTCTTTTGTTTCTGTCGTTGGCAAATTTGAATAACAAATTTGCAAAAGCAATGTTTGTAATGCACCTATCAATGTTAAAAGCCCCAGATAGGGGGGATCGGGCCAACCACTGGAGTTTGATTGTAAGGTCTGTCCCCAGGGTACGGATTTCGATCGTACGCAACGTCCCCAGGTTAGCGATTTTGATCGTACAAAGGACATTTTACCACCTTCACTTGCCGCCAGGTGGCCATTTTGACCAATTATTTTGTCCCAGGGGTGGGGAATTTGAATTATTTTAAATGAAAATGTCAAAATCCCGACCCCATGCCCGACCCCACCGCCCTGGGACTTAACAGTGATAGGTGCATAAACAGATATCTTCCCTGAACTGAACTGAAAACTTTATTTATACTCGAGGGCCTGGAGCTTATTAGGCTCCTAGCTTTTAAAAGTAGCTAATGAGTCGAGTATAATACTAACAAAAAAAAAAACAGTATTAAACTATTTACTCTACAGAAAAGAACATTTCTTTCACTTCATTGTATTCAAGGTGACGATGGGACGCAAATGCAAGTTTCTTTGCTGTGAGAACTAGATTTTAATCGCCGCATAGCCTGGATTTCTCAAGTTACCAGCTTAAATTAACGAAGTACAAAGCTACAGTGTAGTAGTCGACGAATCATCACACCATTGTGCAGTTTCATACGACTCATTTGACATTAAACACGTGAAACTACATACCAGCAAATAGCCAGGGCCAGAACCAGATTAGCTAACTTTTGACGAACAAATAACTCAGCTGCAAACCTTGACGCCACGAAGAACTTTTACCTCAAAATAACGTCTTCGTTCCTCATAACACTTCCGCCAGAGGGTGTGTCAGTGTGTCATCCAAAATTGCGGATATCATGTTAGGCCATCATATAGTCGCCCGCCTTTAGGGGAGCCACAGGTGCCCAAGCTCATCGAGAGTATGGTCGACTAAAATAAAATATAAGGATTTGTCTATTAAATACATTGTTGACCCAAAAGACCCGGACCCGGTCCGAGAGTTGTTGTCATTTAGGGCCTGTTTACATGGAGGGAGGGTGCCCCGGCTAACCGAGCTACCCTAGGACAGCCAACTTTCATACGTGTCTTTAGAAAACGAATTGAAGTGTTTACATGCTAGACAGGGTAATCCACCTTCCTGGAGCACCTGTCTACTTGCCCGAGACACCTTTCTAGGCGGGCTATCTTTTTGCCGTGTGCTACTGGTTCGAGCTGGGTAACCGAGGTGAGAAGAAATTGCCGTCCTGGGGAATTGTTTCGTCTTTAATTAAATCTCTTACCAGTGACATCTACTTAACGAAATGACAAATTAAGTGCAAAAAAGTTTCCATAGACACTGAAAAGCGGCCGCTAGCGAAAAAAAATGATAAAAAAAAGTAATCTACCGGCCAAATCGTTTCTTTTGTCCGCCATCTTTTAGTTGTGCTTAGGGCCCACTCAAAATAGCCCTTCCGCTTATGTGAGTGGGTATGTTTTAACCCTCCTAGCCAGGTAACTCGGTCTGCCGGGGCACCCTGCTGCCTCCATACAAACAGGCCTTTACATGGGACCGGTGCGAGACTTTCTCGTGTCCAGCAACCAAGACGAAGTCAGACCGATCTGAGTTCATCGGGGGCTCATGTAAATACCCCCTGATACTCTTGTATACCTACATAAATCTGTGTACCCTTATATAATAATAATAATAATAATAATAATAATAATAATAATAATAATAATAATAATAATAATAATAATAACAATAATAATCATAATCATGATCATAATCATAATCATAATCATAATCATAATAATAATAGTAATAATAATAATAACAATAAGAATAAGAATGATATTATAAGAAAAATAATAATACTTTATTTCTTAAAAAACGCATGTCACGCAAGTCTCAATGCCTTTTACAAACACAGGTTAAAACATAAAAATTAAAAATTAAAAATATTTATAAAATAAAAAGATATAAGAATATA
>NC_090877.1:39826056-39878556 GCF_036669935.1 Montipora foliosa | reverse complement strand
GTGATCCTTATTGAGATGAGCTGCCCTTGGGTTTCCAACAGAGAACAGAAGGAACAGGAGAAAACTGACAAGTATGCACTGTTGAGATGGGAGATGCGCCAACAGTTCCCCGGCCACACTATCACCCAGCGTAATGTGATAGTTGATGTACTAAACCAGGTTTTGGTTAATATGCAGAAGGCAGTTTTATCGTACACCCTAAACATAGCAAGGTCATTCAAGGTTTCGACGAGTTATTAAGGAATATAAATTCTTGCCCCTTTCTCGAATGTTGGTTCGTTAGTTATCACCAATTGCTTTGTAAATAGGTTTAACAATAAACAATTATTGGATGAGGTTGAGCATGATATCATGAATTATCAAAACCGAGGTCTGTGTTATCTGCCGAAGCCGAAGGCTGAGGCAGATAACACAAACACGAGGTTTGATAATTCATGATATCATGCGAAAACCGAATTCAATAATTGTTTTATTATACATTTTTTAAACAATAGGCGAAAGAAGACATTCATCTGTTAAAAAATGCAATGAGGAGAACACTCCAAGAGGCTTAGTAACCAGGCAGACGTTGAACTTGACATGATAAATGCAATATCTACAGTTTTAACCGTCACTTCTGATGATGTATGTTGCAACATACGAAACGTCAACTATAAAATGAAAATGTTTGTAACCGCTGTTTGTTTTCTTATTTGCAGCAGATATTGCATTTATCATGTCAAGTTCACAAGCTATTGTGAATTGATTGAATGCTCTCGACCAATCAAATTTTTCATAGTGAGTCTGATGTATAATAATAGGGATTGTTACACAACACTGCCTTTTCCTACTTAATAATAATAATAATAATAATAATAATAATAATAGAATTAAATGACTAAATGAAAATACGCAAGATTCCCGGCTCTACACAAACGTGAATTGAGCACTCTTTAGCAGTGTTTGCTACAGTTTCTTATGATTAATAATAATAATAATAATAATAATAATAATAATAATAATAATAATAATAATAATAATAATAATAATAATAATAATAATAATAATAATAATAATAATAAAAACAAGGAAGAGGTAAAGAAGGTTGTACTTGTTCCAATAGTTATAGAAGCTCTCGGATATGTGACAGACAATCTAGGAAAGAAATCGAACTTGAAGATGATTGGAGTTGAACTTGGAGTACAACCGGTACAAAAGGTATGTCTTCTTGGCTCTGCAAGAATACTTCGGAAGATGCTAGATACCAACTAGGAAAGCCAACTGGAAAGGACCGGGACCAGATAGCGTTCAGGGATACGGGTTGAAGCAGTTTAATGTGCTTCATGGAAGCATCCGCAGCACAACTGAATGACATCTTACAATCTAATGAAGTCCCACATTAGATGAACAAAGGGCGGACTATCCTGTGTGTGAAAGAGCCATCACTACGAAATGTGCCTGGTCATGCCTTCCACTAATGTGGAAGGTGTTCAGTGGTCTGCTGGCAGAAAAGATTTATAGCTGTTGCCGGTAAAATCCGTGCAGGTTGAATCCGTTTTTACCTAGGTTAAATTTGTGATCATCATTTTGAATTCCTTAGGTTGAATACGCACTCAGATGGATTGAAGAAACTTTTTTAGAGCCTAAATTAAGCCTAGAGAAAAATTAGGGCCAGGTTAGGATTAGTTTTGGTTATAAAACATAGATATTAATTGACCAATCATAGAGAAGTAAATAATGAAAAGAATTGTGCATGAACTGAGCGTGCTCGTCGTTGTAGTGTAGTGGTGAAGACAAAGTACTATAGATCTGGAGGGTGCGAGGTCGAGTACCGGTAAGTGCGTAGTACAGTTCTTTGTTCCCTTACCATGCTGTAATGATGAGATTCAATGAATAAGTGTATGAATACAGAAACCCACAAGATGATACCAATGATTAATTAAGAAGATGTGTTGAGATGCGTAAGACAGAGCTTAAGGAGAGAAGGTATAACTATCCCTTTCAGAGGGGGTTTAAGCTAGGTTGAGTGCATAATTCAACCTAGGCAAAATGGGGATCAGGAATTTAACCTAGGTTAAAACGGATTCAACCTAAGAAAGGATTTTACCCGCACCTAGAAACCCGAGAGCCTTCTCTCTGATGAACAAAAAGGATGTAAGAAAGGTTCGAGGGTACAAAAGAACAGCTGCTCATACATAATATGGTCTTGACAAATTGCGAGAGCAGAAAAACAAATCTAGTCATGGCTTGGATAGATTTTCGCAAACTCTATGATATGGTCCCGCATTCATGGATTTTAGAACATCAAGGCTTATATTGTGCCTGTGGTAGTAGATGCACTTGGCATGATTCCGAAAAATCGTAAACAACGCTTGAAAACAACTGGTGCCACTGTTAAGGTTGAATTGTTACAGAAGGCGGCGTTACTTGGAACGGGAAGACTGCCGGCTAAGGAAAGTGTTCGAAGCCTGAGGCTCTAGGCTACAGCTTGCCTTCGGGACTTGTAACTTTATACCAAGGATCGTAAATGGACAAGACATCTTGCATAAGTGTCAAAATGAGCCCCAGATGGGATTCGAACCTACGACCCTCCGTGATCTAGTCGGATGCTCTAACCACTGAGCTAGTGGAGACTTCATGGTGAGAAGACGACACACAGTTGTGTGTATCTTTCAGCCCTAATCGATGTGCGGATGTTGATTTTGCCATCAAGTTGATGATTGACTGTATCAGTAGTATTAGGAGTTGGGTGATTCCAGATAATCTTATGTTAAACGATGATAAAACAGAATGTTTAATTATAGGTACTATGCAGCAGCTGGAAAGGGTTAACATCAATTGCATTAAGGTTGGTTCAACTGATGTTTGTCCTGTAACAGTAGCTAGAAAACTTAGCTCATGGTTCGATGAGCATCTCACTATGTCAACTCGTATTAGCAAGTTATGTGGTGCCTTCTACAAATTTTGGTCGTCTTTGAAAAAATTTACTCCTGCTTATTTATTCCAAATTACACTCAAAATCATATGATTACCTATACAATTATTATTATTGCTGCGAGCGAGCGCAACGAGCGAGCAGCAACACTAATCTGGACGGTTACCTGTGTTCCTTTTGGCCGAGTAGGACTGCGCACGTCTAGCGGTATCTCCTTTTCTGAATACGTAGTACATCGGTCAGCAGCTGTGGACCTATCTCTATACGTAAAGCGTGATCGTCCAAATGCTTCAGGACTGCTGCAGAGGAGGAATGAATAGTATCCCATAATGCATAGCGATTCCTTTTATATTATCAACTGAACTCGTGACGTAATCATTATCTTCCATTGTTGTTGCATTGTTGTTGGAAGAAAGTTACAGACAATTTCTTGAACTCAGTCCCAAGCATATTTAACTAAGGTCAATTTCTGTACTAATTAGGGAAACTGTACTGTTTACTGAACAAACGAGCAGGAGTCTTTTATTGGGTTTTGAACTACGAGACGAAGCACAGTGGTTTCAGCCTCGATAAAACACGACGTGCGAGTCTATTGAACGGCTTCAAAAACGTTCGACAAAGGTGTGTCCCTCTGGAGTGCGAAAAAAGGTTCAAATTGTGAGAGGAGAACATTAGCATTAAAGGAAAACAAGCAAAGCGTCAATAGTATTAATAAGATTATCAACAGCTACACAAAACTATGAGTAACAAATCCGACGCCGGACACGTTAACCTCAGACCCTCTGGGTTTCTCGAAAACTCAAAACCGGAAACTTTAGATACCCCGGGTGTGTCGAAAAAATCATGGCCGGGTAGTCGAAGAGATGGAGGTCCGACTTCAGATCACGCACTGACCAAAAAGTGGATTGTTTCTTAGTCACTCGATCCCAGTTTAATTTAATTTAATCAAAGAATGTATGAATCTGAGGTGGGCTTAAACAGAATACAAGATTCCTTATTATAAGCCCCCTAGATAAAATTATCTGCATATATACCCGATTATCTTCAAGTTAAAATACACAAATAAATATTAAACAATTGAATTATACATAACTAATACATATAACACAGTAGTGCAATCATGCTAAAATAAACTTAAAATTGAGGAGGAATTTGTCATAATAAAATTTATGTACATTCTTTCTAAAAGTTAGTAAAGAGCTAGATTCCCGGATACTCAGAGGTAAATTATTCCAAATACGGGAAATGCGCACGAAGTTGGTATTTTAAATGCTTCAGTCCTACTAGGTTACACGCTGAGAGTAAGATGATCAATACTACGAATGATACATAATCTAAAATATACAAGAATACAAGTTCTTAAAGCACTTCAAGAAGAACACTAAATCCCTTATTCCCCTACGATAACACAATGGCAGTCACCCTGCTTGCAGAGCCTTTCCTTTTCTTACAAAAATTTGATTTTGTCAAAGGAGTTGATAATGTAAATTGACCAACGTACAGAGATTCTAAAAGCTTTTAGAATCTCTGTACGGTGGTCAATTTACATTATCAACTCTTATGATAAAACCGAATTTTTGTATACTGCTTCCCCACCGACGCAGCACCACAGTTTCTTTAGTGACCACCCCCTTCTTTCCTTTGCTTGCTCGATTTTGGCGTTCTCGAGAAGGACATAGTCTCGAACCCAAGCCTGAAGCCCCGTTTACACGAGCAATTTTTATGTGACAAACATATTTGATAGTGTAGATCCGCAGAGCAAATAATTGTCAACAGTTGAAAGTTTAGTGCGCCAATAATGAGTTTGGACAGCTGAGATAAGCAGAATAAAGGCGAGGCTGTGTAGTCGCCCAAGAAATATGGCGCTTACGAACAAGCAAAAACTTGAAGCTGCTGCCATTATAGCGTTTCTCGTATTATATAAACAACAAAGAATAAAGAAAAAGAAGCGTAGGTGTTGGGTAAAGCCCTGAAAACTTCAGCAGCGGCGAGAAGCCCATGGTTTAGTAAAAGAACTGCGAGAAACTGACCATGACAAATTCAAATTTTTTCGGTGACCTTCAGATTTGAGTACAAGTACGAATTTCTAATTTCAAAACAGTCTCCTCCCCTCACTGTTCCTTGTTGTTTACCAGCAGACTAGGAGATTGCAGAAACAAGATTGATGCCACTAGTCATCAACCAAAGCATGCGAACAAGATTTGAAAATTCGTACTTGTACTCAATCTCGTACTGTCTCGTATTCAAATCTGAACGTCCCTATTTTAACTTGCTTTAACAGGTTTCATGAAATAACGTTGGCGTTGGTTAAACAAGAACCAAAACTGTTACTGATCGCGTTCTCAGTGGAAGATTGGGCCACCAATTTGCCACAGTTTATGTGACGAGTCGTCTACACGAGCAATTTTTCGTGTATGACAATTTTTATTTGTCACATAAAAGCTAAGACGCCAGCTTTTCAGCAAATGTATTTGTCACATAAAAATTAGCCAATTTCCCTCGTCTACACGAGCAAATAAAAATTGTCACATAGAAGTTGTCACATAAAAATTGCTCGTGTAAACGGGGCATAATAGGCCAGATCTCGCCGCAATCTTTTTCACGTACAGCGGGCTCAATTATAGCCATCGGCTTTATCACTAAACGGATGCTCGCACTGGAAAAACCAGTTTGACGAGAGAAAACAAGATTTACTAGTCCAGAATGAAGGGGTAGTTTCTAAAGAAACTGTGATGCTGCTTCGGTGGGGAAGTAGTATACAAAAATTGGTTTTATCAACGGAGTTGATAATGTAAATTGGCCACCGTACAGAAATTCTAAAAGCTGACGTTTCGAGCGTTAGCCCTTCGTCAGAGCGAATCCGATTACTAGTCCAGAAGCTCGGGATGCGGCGGCTTTAAAGAATTGACGTGACTCCGGCAGAGCCTCCTTTTCTCCTCCTCAGTAAAGAAAAAGTAAAGTAAAAGAAGGCTCTGCTTGCAGGGTGAATGGCAGTAAGTTTAGTTTTCGTAAGCGTTCATTTTCTGAGAGGTCCTTACCGAGAATAAATCTAGTTGCTCTTCGCTGAATTTGTTCTAATTTAATAATGTTCTTTTTAGGGATGAGGGGACCATACTATACTAGCATAATCTAATCGAGATTTGACCCAAGCTACATATGACAATTTCTTAGTTTGATTTCAGTTATCACTACATGTTCGATAAAGTAAGTGAGCATCCTTTGTGCTTTGGAAGCAATGAAATCTACGTGATTTTTCCAACTCAAATCATGACTAATTAAGACACCAAGCTCTTTCTCAACATTCATGCGCTCTAGTTTAGTTCCACTGAGAAAATAGTCCCTTTCAATCACTGATTTTATACAAGTCACCCTCAAAACCTTGCATTTCGAAACATTGAATTCCACTCCCCAGGTGCAAAACCAGTCAAATAAATTATTCAAGTCTTCTTGTAACCTGTCAACATCATCGTGACCCAATACTACATGAAAACATTTAGAGTCATTCGCGAAAAGAGGCAAAGATGTTTCCCTGGAAACCTCGCTAGGCATGTCATTAATGAAAATTATTTAAGAAGAGAAGAGGCCTAAAATTGATCCCTGGGGGTCCCTAGATGTCACAGAAAGAAAATCAGACCATGTGCTTGTAGTCAAGCAAATGGTCGCCCTCCCATTCCGGCGGTGGAATTTGTTTTAATATGTAATTTACGAAATGCGAGCAAAGTAGTGAATGCCGTTGCACTAGCCGTCTGCTAAAATCTCGTATGGTTAGTAAATACTGTAGGTCATGGAAACCAAGTTGATAACATGCATGCCCATATATTACCAATCTAGGATAACTATATAGCTCTTCCAGTCTGACACAGAGTTAAGAATGTCGTTTTAGAAAGTTCATTTACAGTATTTGTCCAGAAAATACAAGAAAACAATGTGGTTCAATGATCACCGTTGTTTCTTCACATTACAAGACAACCAGAAGAAAATGGCTTCGTAAGCTTGGACCTGTGGGAAAACAAAGCAACATAGCATTTGGTCAGCCCCCGTTTTTCCTGCTTGACTGATTTGCTGCCAAACATACAAATGAATCAACTGATCAATCAACCCTTACTTCTCTCTCAATTATTCACTCGAGGGAAATAAAATGGTCAAGTTTAGTAGATTCTCCAGTGGAATAGAAAACTTAACCTTATGTAGTGAAAATTTATGGCTTATTGTATGTTTTAGCAATGGAATTCCAGAAATTTAGCCTCGCGTTTGCGGCAAAAGGCAAAACGTCAAAACGTCAAGCTGCAAATTGCATTTTGCTACAAATATCGAGACAAGTTGGAATAGTAGAATTTTCATGCCTTTTTACCAGTTGCCGTTTTCCACCGAGGCGATACTAAATCCATCATCATAAGATGGAAGAGAAATACCTGTCTACAAAAGGCAATGTTCACGTATGTGGAGTCAAATTACCTTTGTGGCTGGCGAGTTCGCTGCTAGTACATTGTAACCTGCAGTTACGTTTTCCACACAACAAAGATTTGCCAGCCGACGACGACAATTGGGACCATCATCTCAGAAATACTAAACGTCGGCCGTCAAATATCATGTGTTGTGGCTCCACGCCAAACTAGGAGCTTTTCACATTTCAACTTATCAACCCAGCCCCGACCATCTATTATCTGTTGTTATTAAAAACTGGATCCTTGGATAGTGCAATTCGAGAGTTTTGATTGGCTAAGCCATCATGGGTTATGAGCCATTATACCATGATCTACAAACACGGCAAGCATACGCGTGATTTTTTGGGCCTTTTTATTTTTATTGTAGTCTAGTTTTCTATATTTTGGGGGCGTTTTTAATAAAACAATTATTCCACTCGTGCTTGTTGGATATGAGATGATTATAGCCAACTCGGCGCTACTCGCCTCGTTGGCTATCTATCATCTCATATCCAACGCGCGCTCATGGAATAATTGTTAATTATTATTATTGTATCAGTCATTGCTGATGTGACATCGGGATGAACCTTCCAAGGACGTCCATGAATGTTACCGCCCGGGGTAATATCAGTGCACGCATGCGCAAAGTACTAGCCTGCATTGTCATAACATTGTTATGTTTCCACATCGGTTTTAATTGTTTTGTATTGGTTATTAACCAGCCTTTTTTCAGAAGAGTTTCTCCCATCAATAAACACCTTACACATAAACAGGACGGACAATATTTGATAATATTTTCAGAGGCTCTTGTCCGCAGAATATTAGGGACCTTAAGCACGCACGTTTTCGAGCTACGGACGGAAACCGGAAGTGGACATTTCGTATACACGGATAGCAAAGTCCCTCCCGGACTGTTAATCTAATCATCTCTAATAGAGAAAAGGTACTTAGTAATATAATTGTGGTGGTGCCATGAGAAATAAACAAGGAAAACATCTCACTTGCGGTTGTCGCTCGTGACTCAGGATCCGTTTTTTTGGGAAAATCCAAAAACGGATTTGTGATCTCGGATCAATGGATTGTTCAGCGTCAAAAAATGCAAAATCCAAAAAGGATTATTTGCCACGACAACGCAAACAAACAAACAAATCCAGAGTTGAAAGATATATATGAAATACATATATTGCACTGCGGGTATGAAATCAAATGAAACCATGTTGCCTCGCAGTGATGAGCGCAAAGGGTATTTTTGCAGCTAACTTTTTTAGCTGTAGGAAAGGTGCTAACAATATTACTGCTGCCAAGAAACGTTTAGTGTGATTTCTGGCGTGAGATTTGCAGGAAACCTAACTATTTTCCACTTATTCGTGTCTTCGATTGAACGGAAAAAATGGCGCGAGAAAAACATTTAAGCAAAACTGTCATGTACGGTAGCTGTTGTGTATCATTTTTGCACGAAAACCGCTTGTCAAAAATACATTTTTCAAATCCTTTCCCAAAACAACGCTGTAGTGGTGAACCTCAAAAATCTGGATTTGGATTTGATCCGAAGTATCCTCCTCGGGTGTGGATACTTTGGATTCATGATCCGTTTTTGGATTTTGCAAAAAAAAAACGGAAAATCCGTCTTTGAATTCAAGAATCCGTTTTTTGGATTTTCCCGAAAAAACACACCCTCAGTATTAAGCAGAATGAGCGGGACTTGAATCCAGAGCCCCGCGGCCGCGCCCTACGTAATGGATGCGAAAATGAGGCCACAAGCAAACCAGTCATGTGAGCTCATATCAGCGTATATGGGAATCGAAAACACACTTCCAAGCAATCACAATAGATAATGGTTTGTACTCTATATGAGGGCAAGCATGAAGTATGTACAGAACATCTTGAGTACCGACGAATGGCTTTTAGACGAGACATTGCAAACTTACCTTTTTGTCTCCGTAATGAGTGTCTCCTCTCTCGGGTGTTTTACCTTGATAATTTCCAAGTTGAACTGCTTGCGTGAACAAATGGCAATGAGATTCCTTCTAGGACAGGTTGCTAAAAGACAATTCCACGAAGAAACGTCCCATTCAACATCCATTACACCAAGTAGATCTCCAGACCTTACGTTGAACAGCTCAAGACGGCCGCCATTTCGATAAACGGATTTGAGAAAAATACACTCCTCGTCACCGATAAATTTACTATCGCAAATGGTGACATCACTAAATTCGAGGCGCACATTACCAGAAACTACATCGAGAACGTACGTGTCGCTGGTGCCTATGTTAAAAACAACAATATACTGACCCATGGGGGAAAATGATCCCATCAAACCTGACAAACGGGCACCCTGGAGAGCACGCCACAATGGTTCGGTTTTACCCAATTGCCTCATTTCAATGAACTCTGGCTCCAATCCAGGCGAGGTAAACAGCTGGAGCTCCCTGTAGCAAGCAATCAACCTCCCGTGAGGCAGTTTAAATGTTACCACATTATCTCCACTAACAGTATCCAAAATGATCCCATATCGCGCGTGAAATGTTATGCATGCCACCTGATCATCTGAAACAGGAAAGACAGCATCTGCGCCAAACTTCCATCTTCGCAAGCAGACTGACAAATCAAAATTCCACAGTTCAAGAGTGCTCTTAGTTGCAAACAAAATGCCCCCTTTTAAAGCTACAAATTGAAAATCACAGAAAGAGTGCCACTTAATCTTTTTCTGTCTCTTAAGTTCTCCATTTAAAACCTCTGAAGCGATAATTCGCCGTTTGCGCGCTCCGACGCAAACTGTCGCATAAACACTCTCGCCGGTTAACGAGAATCGGAGACATCTGACATCTTCCCATTCTGTCTTCTTCGTTGATGCATTCCGATAAACTAGTTCAATGTAACCTTTCAGTGTGTGGTTCCTTAAAAGAGATTGGCTATTGAGAACTACATCAGAATAATCGCGCGAAACCACACTCAGAGGATCTCCTAACAAAAAGCCACCGATTCTATGGGATTCTAATTCAAAGGAATCACTCCAAGGGGCAATAGGGTGAATCGAATGGAGATGCTCGGGCCCCTCAGTCATCCTTAAATGAAACATTTCTCTGCCTAAGAGCTTATCTGAACACAAAAGAAATCGACTGTTCGGCGAGAACCTAATCCTTCCAAAACGCCTTGATGAAGCTATCTCTGCTAGAGTTGAAAAACCATTTTCCCGATCAACTAAACAAATAGAGCCCGTTGAATGGGAAATTGCTACGATCTTTCCATCTTGTGATATCGCAAAAGATAAAATTTCTTTATCCCTGTCAAGGCGAACAATCTCCCTACCATCCTTCAGATTCCACATAATAAGACATTTTGCATCGTCGGGACAGTCAGTTAACATCTCCTCGCCGCAAATTGAACAGACAGAAAAATTGCACTTACTGGTAGGAAAAAGGGGCTTCAAGTCTCCATTAAAGGAGTAAGCAGTGTTTAGAACTCCTGGCAAGATGACATCCTTGATAGGATGAAATACCACAGAACGATAACAAGCAACCACGATTGAACTTGCAATTATTCTAAATGGACCATAGAGGGGCAATGTATACTGTTTTGGTTTGACATAACGTTTCCATTTGAGATTACCTGAAGCAAGTGACCAAAACTGAATGCTTCCATCGCGGCATTCACACACCATGTATTCTAAGCTAGGGGACACATCCAAACAAGCCACTTGTGATCCACAATCAAACCGAGCTTGAATACCTCTTTGGGTGTGATTTTTGTTTAACAACTCCATGTGAGGTTTATCGGAATACTTGGTCTCCAGAAGCTTACGGGAGTCAGAAGATAATCTACCACTTCCCTGATTCAACAGACATTGAAAGATAGTAAAGGGATATTCCTGTAAGGTTACGCGTTGCTTCTTTAAAAGAATCAATAATGATGAAAGGGTCTCGAGACACTCGTTAGATATCGTCTTTAAACCCTGCTTCAATAAGCCAACAATATCTTCACTGGCTGATGGCATGTTCACACAAAGCTTTGCGTACAAAAGCTCTGGGTCTGACATATATTTTCCAACCCCATGTTCAAGGCTGCAAGATTTGATGTCCTGGTCTAACTGTAACATGTGCTGAACACCATGTTCCAAGGCATACCTTGAAGTGTCAGTGAAGGATTGTAAGTTGCCAATATCTTTGCTTTTTAACTCGTCAAACTCGTCAGAGCAAAGAGTAGAAAGGATCTTGTGGCCTTCCATTTCTTCCACACTGAAACTGTGCTGCTTGTAGCGTGACTTGTCTGTCAACCAGTCCTTGACTGATTTATGAAAGAAATGAATGCGGTCTTCGTGAACAGGAAGAAGTGATGACACAATGGCGATGGCTTTGTGCGCCTTTCGCATAAAAGTCGAGGACGACAAGTTCGTGCACAACAATTTAGGAACAAAACCCAATGGCAGTGGTTCCCTGGCAGCGGCAATTGCACCCAGGAAGCAAAGAAATTGTTCTTCAGTTATGTTTAGTTCCTTACACAAGTCTTGTTCAAGCCGTTCGAAATACGACTGGTAAACACACGCGATGCCCGTCGGAAGGGTCTCGTCCAGTTGTTCCAAGGTGAGAAGAGTTGAACACTTGGTCCTTATAAAATCTACCAAAAACTGGGCACACAGAAAGACTCCCTCCGACTTCTGCACAAGATCATCTAAGACCAGCTCATTCATTTCAAATTCCAATAAATCGCTAAGACTACGTTCAAAGTAAAAACGAATGACCTTCAAGTTCTCTTCATCTTTTGGCTCCAGTAGCAGTGGTTGCAAATCTTTGAGGCTGTCCCAAATGTTAATTTCGGGTCGCGTCGTCACCAAAAATCGAAGCCAAAGGGGTAAATTCTTAAACAACTTAGCAATCACATCAAGAAGATCATTTCGCCCTTGGTATTCACTTTCATCTAAAGCATCTATTACCACAAGAGAAGTACGATCAGGCTCTGCTACCTTGTTCAGAGGTTTAAAAAAAAGCATATCAAACAGATCTTTCACTTCCATGTCGTTTATGTCTACACCCAGATTTCCAGAGAGCTGTTTCACAAGGGCTTTCTTGTACTCTGGAAGACAGCATGACAGGTGACAGGCTAAAGACTGCAACAGCACCTTGGGATTCCTGTAGCGTGCTCTGTCATGGTGACAAAAATGGCTTCCCGCCAATCTGCCAGCTTCTTGCATTCTTCTACACATCTCAGCAGCAATGACAGATTTCCCCATCCCTGCATTTCCGCTAAGCACCAAGACATGGTTTGGAGAGCTTGCATCATCCAACCAGGTGTCGATTCTAGTAAAGACAGACTCACGGGTTCCTTCCAAGTATCTCTTTGTATAATATGTGATATCAGGTTGCGTGTCAACCCTTGCAAGTTTCTTTAGGATTTTGTCCTCCTGATTGGTGTTGTGTTGTGTCTCACGGCATTCAGTAACAATTTGATGTATGTCTTGAATCATAGAACTGCTTTCCTTGACACTCTCCAAGACTGTGTCCTGACACTGACGCACCTCATAAAGCTGAGTCTTGAGATCTCTTTCACTCTCTGCCCAGTCCCGTAAGGCATCAACATAATCATCCTCTCCACATCGCTCTGCCTTCAGTCGATCAACCTCTGCCTGACTGAACCCAAGAGACACTAGAACGGCACTGATATCCTGCCACAAACCATTGAACATCAGTTCATCGACAGCTGTGGTTGTGATGTGCGCATACAACTGATTACGGAAAAACTTAATGCGAGCAAGATTTGCTTCACGAGAAGCGTCACTTGAGAGCGGCTTGCAATGCCATCCAGTGTGGGGAGGGGTAAGTCCGCAAATGTTGGTCAGAAGGAGGAACAGCAGAGTGATATCAAACGTGTTGGAGTCAGGGGCAGCCCCACAAACAGGAAAGAGCTTGTCCCACTGGTGACCATTGAGAATTCTTCGGCGTAAAAGGTTGTTAAGGATAGAATAACAGGCATTGAGATCAGCTGCCAAGTTAGCAGGAGGGTGATGAGTGTCAAAAACATTTCTTAGTACAGTTGTTCCACCATCAATAATAAGTCGACTCAGCTTGGCCCCATTTGTCTTCTCCTTAGAGCTGGCCAGGGAACCAGGTGTGGCCATTGTAATCCAAACTACCAATTTTTCACATCGTATCTGCACAGAAAAGGAAAGGACGTTAAATGATTGACTTATTGGATTCCACTGAGTCTTCTAAGGCGACTGATTTAGGTTATGCAACAGGTTCGAGGGTCAAATTTTTCCTCACTCACCTGAAGGTGGCTTATAGTTTTTACACTAGCTAACACGAGATGATTTTACTTGCCAGGTTGGGGGTGGGGGCGCTCTACATGTAGGTCATTGTACATCTCTATTAATTTAAACTGAATTAAGGGCCCACTGACGTATTTTTTGGGGTGCGTTGCTAAGGATGTAATGGTTAAGTAATTTGAGAGAATTTGGCATTATTTTGGTCAGTTTCCAACTTTTGTAAACCAATGACCCTAAATATGACGTCATCATACCACGCCCATGGTCACGTGACCAATAAAAGAAAACTCTAAATTTGTCTCCGTGCTAGGCAATTTGGGTATTTAATCAATGGTTTGATAATTTGTATTCGTTTTTGCATCCAGCCAAGCATGGTTTTCTTTTTATTTTGAAAAATGTTCTTTTTAAAGACATAAACGATACTGAAATACCAATAACTTTTTCAAAAAAGATGATTTTAAAAAAATCAATGCTTAGCTAAATTCTGTATTTGGGGGTGAAACGTGCCAAGTTAAAAAAAAATTAATTCAATTTAAAACCGCCGGAAATTTAGTTTTTTTCTCAAACCGGAAGTCCGTTCGTTTACCCATGCGCAATTGATCTGAGAACGAGCGCGAGGAAGGGCGAGTTAAAACCTTCGATGGAAACAACAGTTTGTGCGGTGAGTTTTGCTTGGGAGTGGGTTTTCTTGTCAGCTCATGATATGGTGACGTCAGTTACCGGAAGTAACATTTCACTTCCTTAGCAACGCGCGAAAAATCCGTCTGTGGGCCCTTAAGACACTCAAGTCAAGAAATGCATAGATTGGATGAATGTCCAGTTTTGATATCCAACACAATGTGTCCCCTTAACAATAAGGAAAATGTTAGTGTATTAGCATTAATTTTCGTTTATTTAGTTTGGGTAAAGGCAGCTGCTTATCTTTTAACTTGATGAGCAGAGTTTACATAGACTTTACCACTACGACTAACCACTAACCACTAACCACTAACCACTAACCACTAACCACTAACCACTAACCACTAACCACTAACCACTAACCACTAACCACTAACCACTAACCACTAACCACTACCACTACCACTACCACTACCACTACCACTACCACTACCACTACCACTACCACTACCACTACCACTACTACTACTACTACTACTACTACTACTACTACTACTACTACTACTACTACCACTACTGCTGGTGCTGCAGTTTAGGGGACATGATGTTACATTTTTTAATTTGTCAGTAAACCAAGAACTGAGTAGCATTCAAGTTAAGAAGAAGAGCAAGAGGACATTTCAAATTAAGACACTAAACAAATTTGGCATGCATCAAAGTTTCAGGATGTATACAAAACACGGACCCCACGTCCATGGACTACCCCTGTCGACCCTGTCTATGGATCCTTCATGGAACCGGTCCACGGATAACGCCTGTGGACCTCCTATAATTTTCAGGTACTGTAAACATTGTATATTTCTTTATAATTAATAATTTTTAACCAACACATTTTACAAGTAGGAAAATAATCTTTTTGCTAATGTTCACTGTAATTGTAATTTTCAATAAATATAATGAAACTGCATTGAATTTAGGTCACTTCTGTTAAAGTGGTCTCTATTGGAATGACTGTTGTCTTGTGGTTGAATGTAGCTTTCCTTTCCTTATTTTCCTCACTTTGAAAAAGGCCCAAACCGGTTAAGTTCCTTGTTCTTTTCTCAATATGTCTTAGAGCATTCCATTACGAGTCGCTAAAGCATTCTGTCACAAGTGGCAGTGTAAACGTGATGAGTGAAAACACTTTTCCTCACAACATCATCCTTTTGTCCCGTAGTGTATTACTCAAACCTCAGTCTAAGATGATAGCCTAATCCATGAGCATTCTGATAAGGTTCTGGGAACTCAAACGTTATGGATCGAGTTGTGCAAAACATAGTTAGCACTAATTGGGTATGTACAAAACACAGGTCACATTAAGGCACAGGTCATTGTTTTACCAATACAGATCGAAACAACCGTAACCAATTACCAATGCGAACATTAGGCCTAAGGATAGCTTTAATGCTTTCATGAATGTTTTGGATTCTTTCTGTAATGTTAAAACACTGACCTGTTACTTGTGACCTGTGTTTTGGGTTAAACACCATGAAACAGACATTCCAACCCTCCAATTTGATCGGGAGTCTGCCGATTTACAGTTGCCCCCCACCCCCCTCCCAATTTTTATC
Organism: Montipora foliosa; assembly: GCF_036669935.1. NCBI lineage: Eukaryota > Metazoa > Cnidaria > Anthozoa > Scleractinia > Acroporidae > Montipora > Montipora foliosa. The sequence goes on along the minus strand of NC_090877.1, from coordinate 39,862,731 downwards.
AGATTTTCCCTATTTAGCATAAAATTCTGAAAACAAGGGAAAAATTGCCTATCTTAAGTATGTTTTTGTGATCTGAGTGTAAAACTTTGCATAATACACTTTCTTATGCTACAATGTCTTGCCCAGTTTCTCCGTTGAACACCTCATGTTGTGCATAAGGCCATAAGGCCAGCAGTCTTACTCTATTATGGTGGACAAATATGACCGAAACTCCAGTGGTAAGAATAAAGACCTTGCAGAATACCACAAAAATGATGCCAAAATGCAGGAAATGCCACTTGAGAGAAACTACATTTGCAAAATTTCCTATGGGGGGATACCCCCAGACCCCCCCAACAGGCTCACACCTTAAGCGCTCATGTGAGTGCCTTGGGTGCTAAAAAAGTACTCCTTTTTCCTTCAAAAGGAGTTGGAATGTCTGATGACAACCTATAGGTTTTAATAGAAGTCAACTAAGAGTTAGAACCAACCATACTCTGAGAATCTCAGCTGTATGGAAGCAGTATTATCTACAATTTCAACAAATGCTAACCACTCTTCCAGGGGATTTTTCTGTGGCAGTGACAGCTCTGGCAATGATAATGTGTGTGGTCATTGAATTGGTCCACCGGGGTTGTCCATGGACTACTGGTCCATGTTTTGTATAAGTCTAAATTGTTAGCATAATTTTCTGAATATCTTTTAGAGAATGCAAACTGATATTAATTTTAAGAAATTCATGTACAGATTTGCCACAATCCTGTACATTATCTTCACTACATTAAGGTTAAGTATTTTAATAAGATAACGATTCATCTAATTTTATAGTCAGTTCATGTGCACAGATTCTCACTTCATAAATATATAGAGTAGACTTAACAATATGTCAATATTGCTGCAGACATGGATAAATTACAGTCTGATCTAAACAAATTAGAAGTATGGCAACCCACCTGGCAGATGGAATTCAACCCAGCTAAACGTTTTGTTAATTGTGCATCTCCAGGCAGAAAAATCCACCAACTAGAATATATACTTTTGCAATAGCCATCCTAACCTATGTTGAAATGCACTCCTACTTAGGGGTCACACTGGATTCAAATTTTAAAAGCAACTAAGCGTGCGTTCGATTGACCCTATTCCGGAATAAGAATACTTGGAGTGATGATTTAAAACGGTATGTCTAGCGTTTTGAAGCAACAAGGAGATATGATTAAAGTAGCATTTTAGCAGGTCTTTGACAATTTTAATGTGATTCTCCATAAAAACGAAGGACTTCTATGTTCAATTCCATGTATTCCTATTCCAAAATACGGTGAATCGAACACACCCTAAGTCTTTAAATTTGATCACGAGAAACTTCTGGTTCTGCAAACAAGACACCAAAAGTACCTTGTATAAGACACTTGTCAGACAAAAATTGGAATATGCTTTAACTGTTTGGGACCCACATTATCAATGTGATACAGATATATTTAAGCTGGAGAACATACAAAGGGTGGCTGCTCGTTTTTGTAAAAGCGATAATTACAGATATATGTCAAGTGTTACCTCAATGATTAGAGACCTGGAATGCGAATCTCTAACTTTTCGCCATCAATATGCCTGTTTATGTACAAATATGTTCAAAATTACAAATACTGAATTAATTCATGTTAACACATCTCACAACTTCAAATATTGTATTGAGCATGCAAGTAATGATGATCTTTAAATATTACTATTTTCCAAGAACAGTTAAAGAATGGAACAGGCTTCAATCAGAAATTGTCTTAGCTAATTCTCTAGATACTGGAGAAATTGAGCAACTACTTACAAGATTAAGTCTGACAAGATGATGAATATATTTAAGAATTTTATTTATGTATTTATTTATTTCTAAAGTTAGCGTGATACTCTATATAGTTCCTGCTAACGTGTAAATGTCGATGTGAATCTAGATAAATGATCATTTGTATATACCAGGAAAAAAACAAACATTGCTTTGAGTGTGTTAAAGGTGACGATGGGACGCAAATGCAAGTTTCTTTGCTGTGAGAACTGGATTTAAATCGCCGTTGTGCGGACTGGATTACTCAAAATTCAATTACCTGTTAAATTAGTCGACCATTGCGCAGTTTCATGAGATAAAACTGACATCAACCACGTAAACTACCGGTAAATAACCAGATCCAGAACCAGGTTAGTTCACTTTTGACGAACAAATCACTAAGCTGTTAACCTTGACGCCACGAAAAGCTTTTATCTGAAAATAACATCCACATTCCTTATCAGGGCATTAAGAAAGATCATGGCGAACGATATTGGGCAGACTCTTGGGAAAACTTCCGCCTAGAGTGTTCACAGGACTCCCATGCTATCTTTTGTGCAGCGGCCGTCACAGTGAATGATTTGTTTGTCAAAAAACTAGAAAAACTCAAGGTTCATTTAGGTTTCCACAAATTGTTATATATTTTTTAACAAATAGCAAAAGATTAACCATAAATATAATTGGGGAAAAAAATATAGCGGAGTTATATGCTCCCATACCTTGTCACGTTCTCACCTCTTCGATTGATTGCTGTGTTGCCAACATGGTTGGCTGGGAACGAGATTGAGTGACGAAAGACGAACGGGCAGCGAAGGTTTTCCCGCGAAGACTTTCTGCTAGTTGGTCCAATCCTCTGTCAAACATGTGAAGCGAGTTATAGCCACCAACCAGGTTTGTCTGCCAGGGGTGCTGGGATGGAGCAGTGATGAGAGCACTCGCCTCTCACCTATGTGGCCGAGGTTCGATTCCCAGACTCGGCGTCATATGTGGGTTGAGTTTGCTGGTTCTCTACTCTGCGACGAAAGGTTGTCTTCGGGTACTCGGGTTTCCCCTCTCCTCAAAAACTAACTTCTGACTTGCTTTGTTTTAATTGTTAATTTCTGTTTACAGTGTCCTCAATTAGTGCCCCAGCGCTAGAACGACTAGACACTTAAATTAAGTTCTGTTCTTTCTCCTTTTCTTAATTTAAGGGGACCGAGCAAGGGCTAATCACAGAGCTCAGAGTCATTGACAGAGAGGCTAGAAGAATCATTTGTGAAAATGGAGAGAAACACCCCTTGACCTCTACGGCGGTGCTGTGTCTGGAAAGGGAGAAGGGAGGGCGTGGCTTCGCACAGTTGAGCATGAATACCGTGAACTGATTAAGATCAAAGCACCAGTTAAGTTATTCGAGGATTCAGACCCTTCCGTGAGGTCGGTGGGAAAGTTTGAGAAGAGAGCGTTAGAAAACGGACAGACATCATTGATTATGGAGGCACTCAACTACGCAGTGACGTTTGAGACAAATTTTGCTCTAAATTACCTAGAGCTGATGGCATATCCACCAGGCTCTTGAAATTAGTAAGCCCTGCTGTCACTCCCTCACTGTATGAGATCTTTAATCAAAGCCCAACTGATGCTATTGGCCCTCAGACATGTAAATGCGCAAGATTAAAAACAACACACAAGGAGGGCGATGTTATCGAAAGAAACATTTATCGTCCATTATCCATGCTCAGTGTTCCTAGTAGAGCGGTTTTCAATTGAGTGTCGAAAGTAATTAGCGAATTACTTTGGTTTTGCATCTACTTCACTAAGTGATTGGTTCAAAGTTTTCGCGCCACTTTTTCAACCAATCAGAAGTGAAACCAAAATCAATTGTGGCTCGCGCGTGCACATTTTCCCGCCTTTTGTGTCGGCTACGTGTAATTACTTCGAGTTTTGATTGGTTTACTGGATTGTCTCCGTCCTTTTTGATTGGTTAAAGTAATTACTATGGTTTTGGTTTTACGACACTCATTTGAAAACCGCTCTAAGATTCTGGAACGATGCGTTACTGACAGGATAACATTCCATGCAGCTAAGTGCCACGACTTACTTAGTCAGCACCAGTGGGCTTATATGGAGGGGCTCTCAACCGAGCTCAACCGAGCTCCTAGACCGCTGTAAGGTTATATGTGTCATCTTCATCGACTTCCGAAAAGCCTTCGATTCAGTAAGCCACGATCTCTTACCAAAGAGGCTGCAAAGTTTCGGAATCATGGGAGATCTTTGGCAATGGTTGTGTGACTACTTGAACAGCAGATGTCAATACCCAGTTGTTGGAGCCGGCAATTCCGGCCTCGCACAGGTTACCAGCGGAATCCCACAGGGATCAGTTTTAGGACCAACCATCTCGCAGATACCATCTCTGCTATTGAAGATGCGGCTATCGAGATGTATGCCGATGATACTACGCTGTGGTGCAAAGCTGACAACTAGTACTGTGACGCTGTCATAGCTGCAGCTAATATAAGGCCCTCTGTTTAGCGCGCGGCAGACTGGTGCAGGAGACCGGCATACTATGGTCCTCCATCCTAAGAAAAGTGAAGCCATGTTTATTTCGAGAAAGAAATCTGTCGGCCCTTTCCAAGCATTAACCATCAATGGTACCTCAATCAACTTAGTTAGTTCCACCACGTGCCTCAGTGTTGTTTTGGATGACCACATCAGCTGGACCCCTCATCTCAGGGAGACAACAAAACTGTTCGCCAGCAAGCTCAACCTGCTTAGATCGTTGAACGTCTTTTCAGCCGTATATCTTGGATCTTTCTACTTCATAGTCATTCTTTCCTCTGTCACTTACGGAATTCTTATCTGGGGCAGCTGCTACAATACTTTATTCCAAGATCTAAGACATAACTGAAGATATAGAGAGAATACACGTTTGAGCAGCTGGGATCATACACAAGCTCCAATGGCATACACCAAGTGCTCAGGTTTTGGAAAAGGCAAAGTGGTACCCGTTACGGTGGAAAATTATAAATACAAACTCGCGCTAATCGTTTGTAAACCTATAAAGTCTGTAACGCCCCTCAGTTTCAACGATGAAATGATATATGAAATGGATCATATATGAACTGCGGATATGAAATCAAGTGAGGCTATGATCCTCGCAGTTATGAACACAATTTTTGCAATTGCGTAAAGAAGCCGGAATTTTTTATAGTGATCGGAGCGTTGGGGGAAATACCAAAAGAATTAAGTGATCGGTTAAAAGACATTGGTGTTAAAATTCGGATTGCAGACTTAGAGCAAACAGTCTTATTGCAAACAATCGGAAAAGGAAGTGTGACGAGAAAACAGAGAGAAGTACGGGCTCCTGTGATGGAGTTATTAAAAACAGTTTTAACAAACACTAAAACTTAAAACCTGAAAAGATCTACAAGGACATTGTCCGTAAGGTAAAATATATATAAAATCCTCTTAAACTAAAAATCAAACCAGCATAGATCTATTTACAAAACATTTTTTAACCTTCCGCTTTTGACACGCGGGATTAACAAAGGGCAAGAGAAAATGAGGGGGCAGAGAGGGAGGCTCAGGGCATTGGCTGGGATATGTCATGTCCACGAAAGCTATTTTTAGACGGGCGGAAGTCTTTGTTCTAGCGGAAGTCTGTCTTCTGACACGTCCGCATGCAGACGTTAATTCTACTTCGTCCGCCATTATATGAAATCTTTGCTTTTCTTTCAAACATCAGACCGAGGTTGGCCTGTATGCGGACGTCTCGGAAGACAGACTTCCGCTAGAACAAAGACTTCCGCTCGTCTAAAAATAACTTTCGTGGACATGACATATCCCAAGGGCTGGACCGGGAGCCTCCCTCTCTATCCCCTCATTTTCTCTTGCAAAGGGCGCACTCTGCTGCGAAGAGAACAACGCTGGAAGGGGAAGGAGAACATAACAATTATTCCATGAGTGCGCGTTGGATATAAAATGGTAAATGGCCAACGAGGTTTGTAGTCTTCCTTTTGCCACGGTTAAATCGTCTTTATTTTCTTACACTTGGACACTTGGAAATTAAAACCAATCAGTTTCCAGCCTGGCAACATGACTTGACTCAACAGTGTCTATGTTAGGTCATACATACGGTATATGTGCTGATAACAGAGATTGAGTGAACCAGTCAGGAAGCTAGAAGTGCAATATCCGAGGTCGAGATTTTAATAAATCCAAATAGAAACGCTCTTTCCTGTAGGCTATTATTTTGACTTAGGTATTTAGTTTACGAAGCTATTCCCCAAATCTTTATACAATATGAAAGGAGTGACTTAATTGTGGTATCAAATAAGCAATGCAGGTCTTGTATGCTATAATCATTGGCTCCGCACACTTTAAGGGTGCCTTTGATTGACCATATTCCGGAATAAGAATGCATGGAATATAAGGAAGAAATCCTTCGTTTTAACGGTGATTCACATGAAAATTGTCAAACATCCGCTAAAATGCTATTTTAAACATATTTTTGTTGTCCTTGCTGCTTCGAAACGCGCCAAACATACCGTTTTAATCATCACTCCACGTATTCTTATTCCGGAATAGGGTCAATCGAACGCGCCATAAGTCCTTTCGATGAGACTATGAAATTATGGGATAATCGAGGAAGGTTACTCCGAGGAGATTCAAATATGAGACCTCCTCTACCTTACCAATTGACTCTGGGGAACACTTGGATGTTCTTCTCTTTATAACAGGATCATTGGTCTCAGTTTCAACTTCATCAAATTGTTTTCTGTCCACGGCTTAGTATTGTCCACCTCCTCGCAGGCATTAGGGACGTAAAGATCTACGACGGCGACGGTCGACGAAAACGTCACCTTAAAATATAACTTGGCTCTATCATAAATCTTGCGCGATTATTCAGTCTCGTTCACGTCCTACAATGTGGGCGAGGTATCCTAAATATAAATTGGAACGAGCGGTTTCAGAGTGGAAACAGAGAATGAAAGATTCTCTGTTGCATGCTTACGTTGTCGTATTTGGTGATTTCACGTCGTCGTTATGCAGAGGACCGCGAACATACTTGCTAAAATCCGTGCTGGACGTGCAGCAAGATTATTTATGCTCTTTTAACCAATGATATTATTGCTTTATGGCGTTGTCGTTTTCGTAACCGTCGTCGTTTATTAGACTCCCAAATATCCAGGCCGTGCTATCAGCACCCACGGGTACATTACAAGACTAGTAAGGTTGTCTACATACTTACTGATCAAGATGTCCCGAGAAGTGGGTCCGATGATATTGACCGTGATAGTGAAAAGTTCGTTACTGTCATTGGTCATAACACTCCAAAAGAACTGTTGGAAATCTGTCAAAAACCACAGATTTCACAATACAAGGTCGCAGCGTATTTGGGTGAAGATTCTGGTAGCGGTGATGGCCTTCTTAGGCTGAAATGTATTCCGTATTCTGGAATAATTCCTGACCCAAAAATTATGAAGGAAGTTTACAGTCTTCAGTTTCGATAACATCAGCCATGCGAAACTTCACATGCATCCGATTACATCGTTTGCCACTGAAACATTAAAACAAAGCAAACTTTCCAGCGGTAAAACGCAATTTTTACCACAACTGCTGTAATCTCGCCATCTGGTTGGCTAATCTGCCGTTGTCGATAATAGTCTAGACAACGCTGCTCGCGTCAATTTGTCACGCAATGTAATAGCCAATCAAGAACGCTCATTTTGGGAAGTAACCCAACCATATTGCGAGAAAGTTATTGACAACGCTTGCTCTTTTCTTTGTGTCATGATTTTGGTCACGCTCTGAAATAAACACTTTCTTTGCCCTTGAATATTGTGGTAAAAAACAAATCGAAATTGGTTCAGCGTTGTCTGTACTCTTATCGACAACGATATTCGTCATCACAGTGGTCAAAATGGTGTACGCCTCGTGAGTCCACAACAAATTTTGACCACTGTGACGACGAATATCGTTGTCGATAAGAGTACAGACAACGCTGAACCACTTTCGATTTGTTAAATATAAAATAAAGAAAGCAAAGTTTTTCTTGTGTGCAAATGAGAAGTGAAAACATAACATTTTAAGATCTACCGATCACAACGATTAAAACATCTCTCCATATGCATAGTTATAATCCTGATCGTATACACTCTAGTCGCCAATTTTCAGCGACGTAAATCGTAGAAACACTGTAACTTACCAAATTAAATCAACGTAGTGTATGCTGTTACGCTAGTAGTCCCGCGCGGTTACTAAATAGGTCATGGCAACCAAGTTAATGAAACTGATGCCCATCTACAACAAATCACGAATAATTAACTATACAGCTCTGCCAATCTGCCGACACAGAGTTAACGTCCATTTGTGTTTGTCCAGAAAATACAGAAACCCTTGCGGTCCAGTGCGCAGCCCTCGTTTCAGCTCACTCCTGAAGTAACCTAAGGACAAACACACAAATCAATCAACCCTTTCTTCTCTTTTAATTATTTACCTCGAGTGCAATAGAAACCTTAAGCTCAAATAATGTTAAAATTTTTGCCCATTCCAGAATTTTTTTGTCAGAAAACGCAATAGAGAAAAATGGAACTAAAATTTGCATTTTGCCAAATATCAACTTTCACAGCATGCCGCGAAGCTTAATATAGATTTTTTAAAAATTAACATGGGGCATAAGGATATGTTCCCTCCTCTCATCCTCTCTTGATCCATAATCATCACCATTTTCATCATCAAAAGATGGAAAGCTAACGGGTAAGGAGAAACCTGTCTAGAAAATATAATATTTCTCGGGAGTCAAGTGAACCTTGTGACAAGCCCCTTCGCTGCTCGTACATGCACTTGTAACCCGCAGTTACGGTTCCCACACTACAAACATTTGCCGGCCGTTGTCGTCGACGATTGGGAGCATTATCTCTGAAATGCTAACCGTTGGCGGTCAAATATCATGTGCCGTGGCTCCTCGCCAAACTAGGTGCTTTCCATATTTCAATGTAACAACCCCAACATCTGTTATTACTATATCTGTAATTACAGCTGTGCCATCGTAATGAAGCCTTACAAGGACGAAACAGCTGTCTATGGCTGTCACTGCCCTGGGGTGATATCACTGTACGCACGCGTAAAGTACTAGCCTGACTACCGGGTTGGTAAATGGTATTTATGTTTTCCCCTCGGTTTTCATTGTCATTAAACAGATTTTCTCAAAAGAGATACGCCCATCAATAAGCATCATACCTATAGTCAGGACGGACAATATTCGAAAAAACATTTAGCCGCTCTTGTCCAGAGCCCCAAGTCAATCATGAATAAGCCAACCCATCATGTGAACCCATATCACAGTCTTTGGGAATCAAAAACGCACTTCAAAGCAATCACAATTGATAATGGTTTGTACTCTATATGAGGGCAAGCTTGAAGGTTTCACAGAATGTCTTGTGATACCAGTGGGTAGTGTGTACGTTTTCCGAACAGTCTCCACTCATGGTGCCGTTGGCCACGCATGACGGTGGGCACAGCATTTGAAAGACTACATCCATATTGAAATACATTGGCTTTTAAACAATACATTCCAAACTTACCTTTTTGTCTCCTTGCTGAGTGTCTTCTCTTCCGGGTGCTTTACCTTGATAATTTTTAAGTCGATGTGGCGTGACGACATGGCAATGAGACCCACTCTAGGACAAGTTGCTAAAGGACTATTGAGTAAAACGCTCCCTTCAACATCCATTACAGTGAGTAGATCTCCAGACCTTACGTTAAAAAGCTCCAGGCGGCCACCAATTGGGTCAATGGATTTCAGAAAAATACACTCCTCGTCACCGATGAATTTACAACAGCGAATGTCGAAATCCTTATATTCGAGAAGCACCTTACCAGAAACAGCATCAAGAACGTACACGAGTCCGTCTTGTAGCGAAGAAACAGCAACAAATTTTCCCTTGGGGGAAAATAACCCCGTCAGAGATGAATAACGAGCACCCTGGAGTGCACGCCACAGTAGTTCAGTTGTACCCAATTCCCTCATTTCAATGAACTCTGGCTGGGATTTAGGCCAGGCAAACAGCTGGAGGTCCCCGTTGCAAGCAATTAACTCCCCATGAGGCAGTTTAAATGTTTTCACAGTATCTCCACTAACAGTATCGAAAATGATCCCGTCTCGCGTTTCATATGTTATGCATGCCACCTGATCATCTGAAATAGGAAAGACAGCATCCGCGCCAAACCTCCAGCTTCGCATGCAGACTGACAAATCAGAGTTCCAAAGTTCAAGTGTGTTCTTAGTTGCAAACAAAACACCTTCTTTTAATGGTACCAAATCAAAGAAGTGAATCTCAAACTGTTTCTGTCCCTTAAATCTCCGATTATAAATGTCCAAAGCGATAATTCTTGGTCCAGGCGATCCAACGTAAACTCTCGCATACACACTCTCACCGGTTAACGAGAATTGGAGACACGTGACATCTTCGAATTCTGTGTTTTTCGTTGGTGCATTCCGATAAACTAGTTCAATGTAATCTTTACGTGTGTGGTTCCTTAACAGAGATTCGCTGTCAAGCACCACATCATAATAACTGAGCCAACCCCCAAACAGAGGATCTCCTAACAAAAAGCCACCGATTCTAGAGGATTCTAACTTAAAGGAATTTCCCCAAGGAGCAAGAGGGTGAATCGAATACGTGCGCATCTCAGTTATACTTAAAGGACACATTCCCGTGGCATTTAACCACTTTGAACAAAAAAGAAATCGACTGTCTGGTGAGAACCTAATCATTCCAAAACGCCATGAAGGTACCTCTGCCAGAGTTGAAAAACCATTTTGCCGGTCAACTAAACAAACAGAGCCCGGTGAATGGGAAATTGCCACGAGCTTTCCATCTTGGGACATTGCAAAAGATAAAATGTTTTTTTCTCTGTTTAGACGATCAATCTCCATACCATCGTTCAGATTCCACATCGTAAGACATTTTGCATCGTCGGGACAATCAGTTAACATCTCCTCGCCGCAAACAGAACAGACAGAAAAACTGCACTTACTGGTAGGAAAAAGAGGCTTCAAGCTTCCATCAAAGGAGAAAGCAGTGTTCAGCATTCCTGGCAAGACGACATCCTTGATAGGATGAAATACCAAAGAACGATAAAACCCACCAACCAATCCGTGCGAAGTTACAATGATCCTAAATGGACCATCGCAACTATACTGTTTTGGTTTGACATAACGTTTCCATTTGCGGTTACCTGAAGCAAGTGACCAAAACTGAATGCTTCCATCCCGACATTCACACACCATGTACTCTAAGCTAGGGGACACATCCAAACAAACCACTTGTGATCCACAAACAAAACGAGCTTGAATAGCTGTTTGGGAGGTATTTTTGTTTAAGAACTCCATGTAAGGTTTATCGGAATACTTAGTCCCTAGAAGCTTGCGGGAGTCAGAAGATAACTTACTACTTCCCTCATTCAACAAACACTGAAAGATAGTAAAGGGATATTTCTGTAAGGTTAAGCGGTGCTTCTTCAAAAGTATCAATAACGACGAAAGGGTCTCCTGACACTCGTTGGATATCCACTTCAAACCACCCTGCTTCAATACATCAATGATATCTTCCGTGGTTTCTGGCACGTTCACACAAAGCTTTGCGTACAAAAGCTCTGGGTCTGACACATATTTTCCAACCCCTTGTTCAAGGCTACACGATTTCATGTCCTGGTCTAACTGTAACATGTGCTGAACACCATGTTCCAAGGCATACCTTGAAGTATCAGTGAAAGAATGTAAGTTGCCAATATCTTTGCTCTTTAACTCGTCAAACTCGTTAGAACAAAGAGTAGAAAGGATCTTATGGCCTTCCCTTTCCTCTACACTGAAACAGTGCTGCCCGTAGGTTGACTTGTCTGTAAACCAGTCCTTGACTGATTTATGAAAGAAATGAATGCGGTCTTCGTGAACAGGAAGAAGTGATGACACAATGGCAATGGCGTTGCTCGCCTTTCGCATAACAATAGAGGAGGACAGGTTCGTGCACAACAATTTAGGAACAAAACCCAATGGTAGTGGTTCCCTGGCAGCGGCAAGTGCACTCAGGAAACATAGAAATTGCTCTTCAGTTATGTTTAGTTCGTTACGCAAGTCTTGCTCGAGCCGTTGAAAATACGACTGATAAACACACCCAATGCCCGCCGGAAGGGTCTTGTCTAGTTGTTCCAAGGTGAGAAAAGTTGAACACTTGTCCCTTATAAAATCTACCAAAAACTTGGCACACAGAAAGACTCCCTCCGACTTTTGCACAAGATCGTCACAAGACCAGCTCGTACATTTCAACTTCTAATAAATCGCTTAGACTCCGTTCAAAGTAAAAACGAATGACCTTCAAGTTGTCTTCATCTTTTGGGTCCAGTATTAGTGGCTGCAAATCTTTGAGGGTGTCCCAAATGTTAACTTCGGGTCGCGTTGTCACCAAGAACCGAAGCCAAAGTGGTAAATTCTTAAACAAGTTGGCAATCACGTCAAGAAGATCATTTCGTCCTTGGTATTCACTTTCATCTAAAGCATCTATTACCACAAGGGATGTACAATCCGGATCTGCTACCGCGTTCAGAGGTTCTAAAAAAAGCAAATCAAACAGATCTTTTACTTCCATGTCATTGATCTCTACACCAAGATTTCCGGAGAGCTGTTCCACAAGGGCTATCTTGTAATCTGGAAGACAGCATGACAGGTGGGAAGCTAAAGACTGCATCATCACCTTGGGATTCCTGTGGCGTGCTCTGTCATGGTGACAAAAATGGCTTCCCGCTAATCTGCCAGCTTCTTGCATTCTTTTACACATCTCAGCAGCGATGACAGATTTTCCCATCCCTGCATTTCCGCTGAGCACCATAACACGATTTGGAGAGCTTGCATCATCCAACCAGGTGTTGATTTTAGCAAAGAAAGACTCACGGGTTCCTTCCAAGTATCTCTTTGTATAATCTCTCACATCACGTTGGGTATCAACTTTTGCAAGTTTCCTTAGGATTTTATCCTCCTGATCGGTGTTGTGTTGCGTCTTATGGATTTCAGTCACAATTTGATGTATGTCTTGAATCCTAGAATTGCTTTCCTTGACAGCTTGTTGTGTTGTGTCAACAGTCTCTTGGGTTGTTGACTGCTGGATTCGTAAGTCTTTAAGGATAGATGTGTTTTTCTCGACACTCTCTTGGACTGTGTTCTGAACCTGATTAAGTTGAGTCTTGAGATGTCTTTCACTCTCTTCCCAGTCCCGTAAGGCTTCAAGATATTCCTCCTCTCCACATCGCTCTGCCTTCAGTCGATCAACCTCTGCCTGACTTAACCCAAGAGACACTAGAACGGCACTGATTTCCTGCCACAGAGCATTGAACATCAGTTCATCGACACCAGTGGTTGTGATGTGTCCATACAACGGATTACGAAAAAACTTAATTCGAGCAAGGTTTGCCTCACGAGAAGTGTCACTTGGGGGCGGCTTGCAATGCCATCCAGTGTGGGGAGGGGTAAGTCCACAAATGTTGGTCAGAAGGAGGAACAGCAGAGTGATATCAAACGTGTTGGAGTCAGGGGCAGCCCCGCAAACAGGAAAGAGCTTGTCCCACTGGTGACTATTGAGAATTCTTCTGCGTAAAAGGTTCGTAAGGATAGAATAACAGGAATTAAGATCAGCTGCCAAGTTAGCAGGAGGGTGATGAGTGTCAAAAACATTTCTTAGAACAGTTGTTCCACCATCAATTATAAGTCGACTCAGCTTGGCCCCATTTGTCTTCTCCTTGGAGCTGGCCAGGGGACCAGGTGTGGCCATTGTAATCCAAACTACCGATTTTTCAAATCATATCTGCATAGAAAAAGAAAAAAACAGATGGTAATGGATTGGCTTAGTGGGTTCCATTGAGTCTTCCTAAGCGACTGATTAAATGACTGATTAAGTAACTGATTAAGAATTGCCACCATTGATTATCTTTACAAAATGTAACTTCAAAGCATATGATTCACTGAAGCAAGGAAAACTAAGAAATCGAGGATCAAACGAATGCCTGCACGGGCATTTCAACAAGAATTGCCTCTGATTACAACCAATAGAAAGAACAGCCTCTTTCTACAAGTGACTGCAGATGTATAAATATGTATTCTGAAATTTCTGCTGGAAACTAATTTTTGTGACTCTGACAGTTCAAACAGCAGAGAAGCAGCACATTATATTTTCAACTTTTATTGTATGTTATATCGTTGAGTCAATGTTCACTTTACTTACACATTACTTTTGAGACATGCAACATCACTGTTAAACCTTACCACACAAATAATTTCTGTAGTGTTTTATTTCACAGATTTTTTGTTCTGCAGGAACTATTTTTTGCAGATTGGAATCAATCTGCAAAAATTAGAACTACTACTACTACATTATAAACAAATAAAAGACTCTAGCTTTTTGTTTCAAAGTTTACCAAGACAAAGCTGAAATAGAAATCAGGAACAAAGTTGCTGACTAACCATTATTACTTAAATAATATGTTATATTTTCTAAAGTACTTCAAAAGAATATTTAAACAAAAATTACAAGAACCATTTATACAAGTAAAATAAATAAATAGCTCCAGAACTTACTGACCGCACTCATCCGGCAATTTCAATACTATTATTAATGGCAATAAATAAATAAATATTATTTTGGAAGATAATAAGTAACATTATTTCAATATAGTTTCTAAGAACATACGTGTATCTATATGGTGTTCCACAACAACCACACACACAGATGGTTATCTTGGCCTCTCTTCTCAAAAAATTGTAGAATATTCAAAGCACTTCAATGCACCCCTCTATACAATGTAAATCCCTTCCCCACATGAGGGTGAGACTTGGGGGCACTTTGGGACGGTGTTAATAGGTTATAAACATCTTAGTCCACCCCTTTAACCCTTCCCCACCTGAGAGTAAGACTTATAAATTTAACACTGCTCAATGCCGGATGAGTCATACTCACCAATTGGGGGCACTTTAGGATAGTGTCAATGGGTTATAAACATCTTAGTCCACCCCATTAACCCTTCCCCACCTGACAGTAAGACTTATAAATTTAACACTGCCTAATGCCAGATGAGTCATACTCACCAATTGGGGGCAGTTTAGGACGGTGTGAATGGGTTAACAACATCTTCGTTCAAACCCTTAACCCTTCCCCACCTGAGAGTATGACTTCTAAATTTTACATCAATAATTATTGGCTGTTATGCCAGGTGATTTTACTTGCCAGTTGGGGGCACTTTAGATACTCAAGTCATCAAATTTCACGGATGTATACAAAAAAGAACTTTGGATCCCCTTCCATGGAAAACCCCTGAGGACCCTGTCCACTGACCCCTTCATGGACCTGGTCCATGGGTTACCCCTATGGACCTCCCTCATTTTCAGGTAAATTGTATTGTTTATAAAACCAATATTTGTTACGAGCAGAAAAATAAGCCCCGTCCCCTTTTCAGAGAAAGAAAGTTATTAGGCCCCCTGTCCTCCCATCCCACCTTATCCTCATAACCAAATAAATAAATGATAGACTGGATCAATTAATCAAGACAATAACACTTGATGTGGACAGATCCGATATGGTTCATTCATGGTTTGGAGTTGGTCAAAATGTTGCAAATACCTTTTATCACTCACATCTCCACATTAGACTGTCATTACTCTGGTACAAAACACGAAGAAGGAACCGTAATTTTCGTCTGTTTCTTTACTTTTTTGTTAGGTCCAGTAATGAGTTTTGCTAAATTAACTAAGCTCCCCCCCGCCTTCAAACGTGCTGAAAGAAATATACCCTTAGGGGGCTTAATAGAAGATATACCGCAAGCTCCCGAGGCACATCAAGCAGATTTTAAAATGTTCTCTCGTGAGTACTGACAATAATAATATATATTTTGTTTTTCTGTGAGTGAATTAATACAGCAAATGTAAAACATTGACTAATCAGATTACCCAATGTTTTCATCCATAATTCCTTTCGAACTCTTGACTTGAGCTCAAAATTCAAAAGGGCATCTAAAAGGTCTGCAACTGATGAGGTCGAATTAAGCAAGTTGATGCTTGAATAAACGAGGAAGGTGCTTGAATGTCACCAATACAATACTTGTAATAGAATTGTATAGAGACAACCCAGAGTTACTGGATAAAAATCATATAAGACTATGGAAAGATGTAACAAAGGCAGTTTTCACACCAATACTGATTAAATCACCTAAAAATTCCATCCAGCATATCAAAAGCAGGTGGCATGCATGTCTTTTTCTTTTTTCTTTTAAATTAGACTTCAAGTGTGTCGCCATGTTTGACTTGAAACTAAATTCCAAACCCTTCTCTGTTGAAAATCAGCTGTCCCAAAGCAATATTTTTTTCGATTGCTCCCTCATGGGTACTACAATACGGAGCAAGCTCCCACAGATGCACCCTGATATTAGGCTCAGTCTCCAGCCATGGGTGTGCCCCCTTGTGTGTATCAGCGCTGGTGTTCGATAAATATAATTTAAATGTGTTGAATTTACATGTAGATCCCTTCTGTTAAGGAGGTCTCTCGTGGAATGACTGTTTTTTAGTTGAATGTAGCTTTCCTTTCCTTAATTAGTTTGCTCACTTCTTCTACTTTGAAAAAGACCTGAACCTGTTAAGTTCCTTGTTCTCTTCTCACTTTGTCTTGAAGCATTCCATTACAAGTGGCAGTGTAAACATGATGAGTGAAAACACTTTTCTTCACGACACCATCCTTTTGTCCCATAGTGGCGTACTCAATCCTCAGTCTGTATTGTGTGGTTCCAGAAAATATCCATACCCCCACCACGAAGACATTTTGATTTGCACTCCCCTCCCCCCAGGATTTTCCGTTCCAGGGGGGTCTTTGATGACCCCCCCCCCCTCCCCTCAGGAATTTCCAGAATTTTTTTACTTATAAAAAAGAAAGTGAATTAGTTACGTAATTGCAGTAGAAGTTTATTACAACAAAGTAAATATTAAGGTTAACTTTTAGAAAAATATAACGCTTTGTTAAGCTCATTATCCAGCTAAACTTTTAGCTTCTTCGCCATCAACTTTGCAAAGCTTAAACATTTGGGTTGCACGACGTCGACTGTTTCACATTTTTGTGCAAACTTTGATGAGAACATTTCACTCGCTTAAACAACTTCGCAAACGATAGTAAATAAAACAGAAACTTACAAGGTTCCTTTGTCTACACATTTTGTCAGTTTCTTCATGTTGATTCTTATTTAGGGACCACACATGTTGACGCGGTAGGTTTCGTGAACGTCGTCACAAAGGCGATTGTTTTACGAAGAAAATTATTGATGCCAAAATAATCCATCATAATTATTTGTAAACTTAGATATGGCGATTTAAGTGCAGTCTTCAAATTTACTGACTCTCCAGCCGTCATTCTCGCCGGTAAATGACACACAGCCTCACTGTTGCTTGCCTTTGAGCCATGGATGGAATCAAGAGGGCAACTGTTATTGTTTTTGGTGCAATTTACTTCCTCCAATGAGTAGTGAAACTCCTGTTTTAGAATTTCCAGTTTGACATAACGAACTGAATCTCAACAATCGTTTCCCGAGGCTGCAATTGCGTTTACTCAAAGAAGAGAAAACTTGACTCCCGGTTCCTGTCCGTGGTCTAAATGCCACCCACAAAAAAGAAAATGTCGTTGCACGCAAGCGTTGAAATGGTGGGAACTTGCGTCTTATCGCATTTTCAATGAGTTACTACCCCCAGTAAAACATGAATCCTATCAAAAATGTGTTTACTGCATGTGAAAGTAGCAAAAAGCGATACTCAAGTGAACGGAAGTGTTGGTTGGACAAAAAAGAGACAAACGGAAGTGTTGGGTGGACGAAAAAGAGACAAAGCTGGAAGTCTGGGGACGAGACTCCAGTTGAGACCACCATTTTAAATGTTTTGAATCTGTCCCAAATGAAAGACACATTGTTCTTAGCTTCGGGAGATTGTAGCGCTTGCTAACTCAAAGAAAAAAAACGGAAACATTGAAGCTAATAGTATTAACTTTATCTCAAAACTGACTTTTGTTTCAAAACATCGTCCGATAGTGTGTTTTTGTGCTTCAGATCGATCGTATGTTGCTTTCAATGTTTTGTATGTGGTTCGTGACCCTTTGGAAAAGTAGTTTCCCACGAAACCCCCCTACCCCTTGGAAATTACTGCCCTTTAACCCCCCCCTCTCCCTCGGAATTTCCAGTGATCTTCCGTGGTGGGGGTATGGATATTTTCTGGAACCACACATTATTATATCCTGTTCCCTGTTATATTTTTTGGTTGAGCATACTGAAGTACTTCTGGGAGCTTAAGTGTTATGGTCCGAGTTGTTTGAAACATGGTTAGCACTAACTTAAGTTAAACACCATGACAACCTGTAAGTTTTCATAGAACTCAACTAAGAGTTAGCGCTTATAACCATACTAGATGAGAATCTCAGCTGTAGGGAAGCAGTATCATCTACAATTTCGACAAATGCTAACCACTCTTCCAGGACATAATTTTCTGTTGAGTGCAGCTCACCTAACTACTGGTAGAGAAAGCATTGTCCCGAGCATTCCTGCATGTGTATCTTTAACCCTTTCACTCCTGTGGGGTTCCCCATTGACGAGTAAAATCGTCTGGCGTTAGACAGACTAAAATCTACAAGTGTCACTCTTGGGAGTGAAAGGGTTAATGGGGACAGTTTTTGAGTGAATCTAGCTGTTGTTAACCCTTTCACTCCTGTGGGGTTCCCCATTGAAAAGTAAAATCGTCTGCCGTTAGACAGAGTAAAATCTATCAGGGTCACTCGTCTTGGGAGTGAAAGGGTTAAGAGAATGCAAGATAATATTAATTTAAGGAAAATAAAGATCAGTTGATTTGATTTTCCATAATCCTGTACTTTTAAATCTTGACTACATTAAGACTGAATTTATTTACTACCAGCCAAGTACTTCAATTAGCCAATATCAAAAATACCATGATGATAATAAACAATTATTGGATGAGGTTGAGCATGATATCATGAATTATCAACACGGAGGTCTGTGTTATCTGCCGGCAGACGTTATCTGCCAGGCAGATGTTGAACTTGACATGATAAATGCAATATCTGCAGCAGATATTGCATTTATCATGTCAAGTTCACAAGCTATTGTGAATTGATTGAATGCTCTCCACCAATCAGATTTTTCATAGTGAGTCTGATGTGTATAATAATACTGTTTGTCTGTCCCTCCAAAATTTTACATAAGCATTATTCTTATTTTCTCTTGGGACTTACAATGGTCCCAAGAGAAACTGGAAACAATGCTTATGCAAAATTTTGGAGGGACAAACAAAGAGTAATATAGTATTTTTGATACTGGCTAATAAGATCATGAATCATCTAATTTTATAACACAACTACGGTACATGTACAATCGTCAGTGTCTGGAGGATTTAAACTTGTTCACGTCCACAAATTCTCACTTCATAAACAGAGGAGACTTCACAAGATGAAAGAAGAAAAAAAAATTCGTTTCAGTGTATTCAAGGTAACGATGGGACGCAAATACAAGTCTCTTTACTGTGAGAACTAGATTTAACCCTTTCAGCCCCGAGAGTGCCAAATGGCACTTATAGATTTTACTCTGTCTAACGCCAGACGATTTTACTCGTCAATGGGGAACCCCTCGGGGCTTAAAGGGTTAATTAAATCGTCGCACAGACTGGATTGCTCAATTTAAAGCTTACCTGTTAAAGTAGTCGAATCATCACACCATTGCGCAGTTTCATGAGATATACAACTAACATCGAACACGTAAACTGTCGCTAAATAAGCAGAGCCAGAACCAGCTTAGTTAACTTTTGATGAGCAAATCAGTCACCTGCAAACCTTGAGGCCACGTTAACGCTCTGTCTCAAGGAGCGAAGGATCTTGGGCAGACTTCCGGCTTCTGTTCACAGGTCACCCATACCAAACCAATACCTGGGAGCCCCGCAACCGGACCGGACGTGTTTTCCCTTTTTATGTGCCTTCGCACCAACCACATTTATATTTCTAAGTATCTTTTCTCCATTAGAGACGATTAGTTTAAAATCTGAGAGACACTACTTCCCTGGCATGCGAAAGTTTCACTTCCGGTTGCCCTTCGCGTCTCAAAAAACGTGATATGAAGCTCCCTACTATCTCTTTGTCCAGCGGGCGTCAGGGTGAGTGATTTGTTCGTCACAAAAACTCAAAAACCTCACGGTTCTTTTAGGCTTTAGGCATTTTCTTCATCAATTGTTATATATTTTTAAAAAATGGCAAAAGAATAACCATAAATTTAATTGCAAAAAAATATATATATGGGTCCATTTATGGAATGCTACACCCAAAAACAGATATTGACTGACTCTGTTTCCAAATCTTGCCTCATTAGCATGAGGCTATCGTTTTCTAATCAGTCACCAGGGAAGTGCATTGAATAATGAGCTTTCTTTGAAAATTAGAACTCGATATACCAAATAATTTCTGAGCAATGACGCTTTGAAAATTCGAAATTTTACAAAAATGTGTGGAATCATTAGCGCCTTTGCCGCCAAAGAATTTATAATTTTTGATGGATGATATCCATCAAAAATTAAAAATCAAATTATCATCCATCAAAAACCGTACATCCTGTGCCCAAGTTCAGGAGTTGCCATAAAGCCATTATGGTGACAACCGGGAGGGCACATTGTATACACATTGTATATATATATTTATATATTTATATATATATATATAGTTTGTGTAAAAAGAGCAAACAGCGAACGAACTTTTCCTGTGGTCAAACACTTTATTAGACGTTTCGCCCTTCGGGCTTCTTCAGTAAAAAGTGTTCAATGCGCAGGACTAACAATACTTGGAATAAAAATCTCTCTCTTACAATGCAATCAAGCTAACAAATAAAAACAATAAAATTAATAAATTAATGATATAAAAAGAAATAGGCACTAGGCCCCTTAAGGTATTACAAAAGTGTTAATTATATCTTATTCTATTCATATAGTTAAACTCTGATCTTTTATTCAAACCGCGTAAGGTTGAAGGGTGCAAAGCTGTGCACTCCAGTAAGCTTCTCTTGTTAGAGGGCGATGGTCGAGGCTATTGTGATCTCTAAAATTGCAAATTTGTTCAATGATGACGAAATCAAAATCAGACAAGACATGAGCTTCCTTTTTAAAGTGTATCGCAACCTCACAAGTGTTCTTATTTCTACTCATGGCTGATTTTTGGTTCCGAAATCTGACTTTAAACTCGTTAGTTGTGGATCCTACGTACTGATGAACATTACATTTGTTACAAGTGATCAAGTAGACTACGTTCTTAGATTTACAATGAAGGTGTTGTCTGATAAAATAGCTCCTGCTTGTACTAGCGCTACAAAAATGGTCTGATTCTTCTAAAAATCTCTTACAGAGATCGCATTTCCCTTTACATTTAAAGCAACCTTGTCTTTCTCTGCGATTGAGATCGGTGCGACGAGGTCGTGCAGGAATTTCTTTTATGTTTTTGGCTCTTCTAAAGGGGGGAATGATAGAACCCTTAGGAAAGATTTTAGCTATAAGAAGGGTGAATTGTCAATGAGATGCCGATGGGAATGTAGAATTTTCCCGATGCTAGGTAGAGAAGGATTGTAATCTAAAACCAACCGAAAGACCTTTCTAGATTGCTTAATGTTGGGAACAAGCAGATTTTCCCTAGGAATAGATTTGACTTTCTCAAATTGTTGTTTGACTTGAGAGGGATTATACCCTCTGTTAATTAGATAGGTTTGGTATTCAACACTACGCTTCTGAAAGGCTTCAGAGGTGGAACAATTTCTTCTAACTCTGGTGGCACATACCAATTGACAAAGATAGAGATGATAGGGAGGGCATTTGAACACCATTTTGGCCCGAGGGGGCGGGAATTTGAATGATCAACTCTTCAAAAGTTCAAATTAATTAATTCAATTCAAGTCAATTTTAATAGTTTCAATGTTAAAGTTGTGTTTTTGTAGTCGCTTAAGTCTTGTAAAAACGACATCATCATATAGAGGGTCACGAAACATGTGCTGGCATCTTTACACACAAGCTTTTTTAAAGACGACAGGCAAATCCGACAATAGGGGAGGGCATTTGAACACCATTTTGGCCATTTTGGCCATTTTGGAATTTGAACGATCAACTCTTCAAAAGTTCAAATTCTCGGGGTTTGCCCAAGGAAGAGGGGGGGGGGGGGGGGGGGGGGTTGAAGTTTCGAGTTGATCGGCGCATTAGTTTCGTAGGTGTTCATGTTTTCAAACGAACGCAAATGAGATAAATAACCCGGGAGATCCGCTTTGCTAATCTACATATTAGCAAGCGGCAGGCAAGGCCATTCCCGCCAAACCTCCCGCCAAATGCACCATTGCGTATACAATTGGCAAAACACGACTGCATCGGTGGGAAATGACAACGGGAAGGCCTTAGACAGCAACGACCAGAACCAGCGGTTTTCGTTAAAACAATGGTTTGCTGGGAGTGCTCAGTCTTGCGGGCTCAGAAAACCTTGTTGTGGTCATTGTTATTTAAGGTTTTTCATGACAACGTCCATTGCGTTACGTACTTGGTGACCTCGCCCTCATATTGTTTGCGAGTTCATTGTCAAAATGGTCGACGCCCGGAAATCGTTTAGAAAATGCGTACTGTTGATTATTTCCTTTCCAGTTTTACACTCTTTACCTTTTTGTAAAGAAGCAAACACTGGATTGTTACGGAAGATGAAAGAACCCAGCAACAGGTAGGATGCACCATTAAACCGGTTGTTTATTACTCGGAAAACATGAAAGATATCCGAGTTATAATCTCCGTTGACCTTTTTTGGGTGCAGCAAAAGGCACAATAGAATTAGGACGCGGGGATTTCATTGGTTAAAAGCTATGCGCGATAACCCCTAAGGAGATGTTGTAACTGAAAATATAAACACCATCCCTATGCAAAACAAACTTGTGAACATACGAACCTAAAATCTTGCAAAGGGTAAACATGAAGAACACAAAAGCGAATGAAAGGATCCTAAATAAGAAATTTTTACACCTCAGCGTTATTGGGATAAAGTCATAAACTGACTGAAACGTCAAATTGTTGCAAAATCCACGTTATCTCTATCTTTGTTAATTGGCATATTGTAAAACACAGACTGGATTGGATTTGTAAAACACGGACTGTATTTGTTAATTGGTATTGTGGCCAATTACTCGAAATACCTGAAAGGTATCAGAGTTATAACCTCTGTAGCCTCCCACTTAGACACTTAAGGCGCGTTTGATTGACCCTATTCCGGAATAAGAATACGTGGAGTGATGATTATAACGGTATGTTTGACGCGTTTCGAAGCAGCAAGGACGACAAAAATATGTTTAACATAGCATTTTAGCAGACGTATGACAATTTTAATGTGAATCTCCGTAAAAACAAAGGATTTCTAACTTATATTCCATGTATTCCTATTCCGGAATACGGTCAATCGAACGCACCCTTCGTTCGCCGATTTAGAAACTCAAGCCCAAGCTCACTAGTAAACTAAAAAGTGAAAATGCTGGATTCAGTTTTCTGGAAATGATATGAATAAGATAGTTAATCTTAATCATGATGTTGCATGTTGACAACATGATGAAATCGTCAGTACAGAACTCCCAGCAGCGGTATGTTGGAAATGCCCGAAATTCTTTTTCTTTCAGCTTTATCCGCGGATGTCAATTTTTTGATTGTTTCATGGTCTTCATGTTAGCTACCTAAAGGGTGGTCACCACATTATTCGCAACGTACACTGTTAATTTCGAAACTTCCCAGCTGGTTGCCGATGTAGCTGGTAAGAGAAGGGCTAAATTTTACTTAGCCATATTAATAAAAAGAATGATTTTCACAAGTTTTCTCTCTCGCTACGCTAGTGTTTCACTCTCCCTTGGCCCACTGGTTTTTCTTTGTATGTCACCCCTGCATTGCGTAGATTCACGTTATTTCCGATCCGACAACCTGCACCAAATCAAACTACTACTTTTGCTTGGTGGCTGTAAACCCTACGCAATGTTCACCAATACTTTATCCGTTGTCATGAGCCCTCCAGACTTCAACTGGCTGCAGAAACATTTACTATTTTTGTTCCATAATTAGCAAATTTGAACATCGCTTTAGTCTCTTGAATCCTTGCAGTTTGTTTCTAACTCTTCAAAATGTATCACCTTACGTCTGTGCAACATGCATGTTATTCCGAGTGAACGCTTTAAAGAGCGTCTTGGTTGATAAAACCTGTCTGTTTTCATGGCATCGCTCGATGCTGGTGCGCTTATCGACGTTTTTACTTGAGAAACATTTAGCCACAATGATCTTTGACTTAACTTATTTTCCCATTAAAAACTGCAGCAGTTTTAAAATATCATGTTGTTTTGTCTGCTTTTAGTTATCATCTTCGATTAATTGGTGTAGAATTAAGCTTTCTTAATCTCAGCATAAGGCAAAGTGTTCAAAAGGAATAACATAACTTCGCAACGCAAAGCAAAAAGTGCGGGAAAGAACTATTCTTTCCAACCGGAGGTGACACTAATGCAGTCTACCTCTGTGATTATTAACAGTCGCTGTTGTTGTTTTGTTCCGTCGTTTCGTTGATTGCATCATTTGCCTGCAAAGCCTCTGTGGGGAGTGGTCAATTAAGTGTATGTTGAAGTTGCTGTAGTGAAGCTTTGAGTTTTAGGAGGGCTCGCCTACACATCCTAACGCCAATTTCTGAAAATGCCCTTTCACATGATTTTTCCTCGAGTATTTATCGCACAAATTACCAGCCTCCGAAAATATTTTATTGCAACGGTGACAACTAACGGCTGCCTCAGCGAGAATAACTTGACTAAATGTAACAATTACACAAACCGTCCCACTATCAAAACTTACAACAGCTATATTTTGCAACAACAGAAAGGATCAAGTTTTAATGATGTATATGAAATGCATCATATATGTTGCACTGCGGGTATGAAATCAAATGAAACCATGTTGCCTCGCAGTCATGAGCGCAATACTATTACGTTGAGAAGCCTGAAAAATTCAGGACTTCAACGGGGTTGAAGTCCTGAATTTGAATATTTGAAGTTTGAAGTTTAAGTCCGTTGAAGTCCTGAATTTTTCAGGCTTCTCGACGCAATAGTAATTTGCGCTCATAACTACGAGGCAAAATGGTTTCATTTGATCAAGTTTTAATTAAACACCATGTGCAGAAAAATGACCAAAGTAATTCTCAATCGTACATTTTCAAAAATGTTAAGTATTCCCATTGACCCTTTGTGTCCCTCTGAGGGGCACAAATATGGCGGCCGGAAGCTAACAAAAACATATGTCATCGAATTTTGCTGTAAAAAGCCCGTAGTCGTCTTCTGAGGGCTCATAAACATATATATGAGTACTTTTTCTCATACAAAAGACTGTTCAGATTGCAAAATCTTAGCGGATAAGTCACCCAAAGCTTAGAAATTCAACCTTGCTTTATCACAAGACGAAACTCCCTATCAAAGTTAAAATTTGTGAAAAGATAAGTCTTCAGCTGTTCTAATAACTAATTAAACTAAAATCTTAAAAGGACTGATAAGAATGGTTACCCTTGGTAACAATTTTCTCCATTCACTGAACGTGTAATGGAATAAGAATTAATACAATGGATGCCTCTATAACTGAATTGCAGCCTTAGAAAAAGCCGAATCGAGTAAACAAGTTTAACGTAAAATACAGCCGATTACACCTACCACTAAAACACTTTTTTAAAAATTGCAAACTTTCCAGCGATAAAACGGTTGTATATAAAATAAAATGTGGAAACATACTCTTAAGATGCACCAATTAAAAAGAATAAAGCCTCTATCCACAGTAATAATCGTATCTTTTTTCGTCGCGAAGTAAATCGTAGAAACACAGTAATTTACTAAATGCGAGCAACGTAGTGTATGCTGTTGCACTAGACTAAGTCGTCTATTAAAAAATCTCGCACGGTTACTCAATAGGTCATGGATGTCCATCTACAACCTGCTATTACAAATCAACTGAGAAAAACTACACAGCTCTGCCAGTCTGACACAGAGTTTAGAATACATGCGAGTTTTAGAAAGTTCACTAGTATTTGTCCAGAAAATACAAGAAGACAATGTGGTTCAATGATCACCGTTGTTTCTTCACATTACAAGACAACCACAAGAAACTGACTTCTTATGCTTGGACCTGCAGGAAAACAAAAATCAATCGCCTGATTAATTGATGACCCTTTCTTCTCGATCGAGTGTTCACTCAAGGGAGATAAAGAGGTCACGTTTTCAGTACATTTTCGAGTGGAATAGAAAAAAACTGAAGATAACCGATACATAGTGTTAAATTTTCGCTTATTGCGTTTTTCGCACAACGCAATAGACAAATTTAGGCGCTGTTACACTCGGCAATTTGTCTTGCAATAGCCCTTTTCACGGTTAGTTTTTCTCATTTGCATTACAATGTAATCTAGCATGTATGTGAGGCATTTTCGGGCTATTTTGTAGTTTTAACCCGAAATTGCCTCGCACCCACGTTAGATTACATTGTAATGCAAATGAGAAAAACTAACCGTGAAAAGGGCTATTTTGATGCGACAAAAGTAAATCTCAAATTGCGAAACAAGTTGCTTGATGGGTGTCACACTGGGCAACTATTTTTCCACTTGTTGGGGTTGGTGTGTGTTACTTTTGCTCCTAATTTTGTGCACGGGCACACCTTCACAGTACGGTGTATGCGATTCTATACGTGAAACAATTCGAGATACAACAGCAACGCACGCAGATCACGCAAAAATTGCGCCATCCAGGGTTCGCATTTGATTGGCTATCAATGCAACAATTTCAATTGCACTATTTCAACTTCCCGCACTTTTTGACATTTCTGCACTTTGTTTGACATTTAATTGACGTGCTCTGAGTCGAGAAAAGTGGATGAAATAGATATCGCGAGATTAAGAAAAAAAGGGTAATTGTCTAAAAAAGTGGGCTTCATTTATATCGAGACGAACAAATAAACATTTGTCAAGAACAGCACGCAAAATAATTGGAAAATGTAAATACTGTGATTTGGACAGACTAGTCGTCTCTAACAGAGAAAAGATACTTAGTGATATAAATATGGAAGTGCCAAGACAAGTTAAGAAGGAAAACATCTCACTTCCGGTTGCCGCTCGCAAGTCAAAGACGAGTATTACAACTCATTCTCGAGACTGGTGTTACGATAATAATATGGTATCAACCAGCTTTGAATATACCATAATCATTATTTCATGACACTGACAGTTGGAAAGGAATTCTGGGAAATGAACATATTTCCTTTAAAAGGTAACCCGGCAATCCGGACTCGGGACTCGAACCTACGATTATTTGCTGACCTCTGACCACTCCTAACCACTAGACCATTCAGTGGCCGATTGCTTAGACAAAATTTTTAAACACAATAATCTAAATTATTTGTCATAAGACCAAGCTGTAAACGTGTGATAACACTCGCTAAAAAGAAGGGAAGCCTTAAGAACAACACTTTACATTTAATCATCGTTTTGAGATAGAAGATTCGCTATTTTTTCTGTGGATTGTTTTGAGTGTTCGGCATCGCATACAGTTTTAATGGACACGATGTCTGAGCATTCGCTTTCCGTTGGCGGGGGAACATTGATCAACAAGATGTTTGTAAAGGTAGTTCAGAGGTAGACGTTAGAAGCCTTCCGCAGTCAACAAAGAGTACACGGGTAAAACAACCGCCAAAAAGATTTGAATTTGAGAGTTACGAAGCCGAAAGAGCAAACGCATTGTTCAGTGGTTGTACAAGTTATGTTGGTGTGTTTACAAAGTTGAAAAGAGCCATTTAGAAAGTGATGGATCATTGTGGGAAAGAAGAAGAGTTATAAGATGAAAACAACATATACATGATGAAGTTTGGCGCAATTTCACGGCGGGAACGCATGAAGAGCTGGTTGAATGCCTTGAAGTGCTTGGTTATAAGGTGAAGCTACAGGGAACTCGTAGCACTTATCAAGAATAGCTCGCGCGGAAATTAGCCACCGTACAGAGATTCTAAAAGCTGACGTTTCGAGCGTTAGCCCTTCGTCAGTCTGACGAGGGGCTAACGCTCGAAACACCGTGAAAATTGGCCTCATTTGCAGACTATCGATTTACAACAGTTGGATGTTGGGACCGTTTGATTGATTGTTGGTTTGAAGCATTACCCGAGCTGTTTGTACCGTTGGAATGGCGTGCAGGTGGAGAAGGAGAACCAGTCACCGTTTGATTCAGCTTGGGTTGGGCAGTGATCGGTCCTGCTGGAGGAAAGAGAAACAGTAATGAATGTTCCTCTAACTTCTTACTTTTAATGGACAGCCCGATCGTTTGCACCAGTAGTGGGGATTTGCAAATGCGAAGCCTTCCTAACAACTCTGAAAGCCATTACGCCTTTAGTGTGAAGCGAAATGACAATTATGCCTGTGCGAGAGTAGTTGCAGAAGAAGCAAAGTTCAAAGTGTGATGATAGATTTGAACACACTCCATCACTAGCCGATATTGAACGTGAAGTGCAAGATGAGGAACTGAAACAACAACTAGAAAGACTGTGGAAGACTGATTTTGAAAATACTGAGGTGGAGACTAAAGTTTGCGCATCGCTGGAGGACATGAAGGCCTTAGACGTCATGGATGAAACTCTCACAGTTGTAGATGGGCATTATCAAGTTGCCCTTGCCCTGGCGATGTGATCCTCCATTTTTACCTAACAACAGGGTCGTTGCGGAGCGAAGAAGTTTGCTGTTGAAGAAAAGACTGATGAAAGACGACGTATTGCATGTAACGTACAAAGCAGCAATGGGTGATTATATTGAGAACGGTCACGCTAAGAAGATTCCGAAGGAGCAGTTGGTAGAAGTACAAGAAAGGCCGGTATGGTATCTCCCTCATCATCCTGTTGTTCACCCTCTTAAGGAGGATCTAAAGCTGCTCACGTCAGCTTATAATTCAAAATGGGTCACCGGAAATAAAATTACCGCTGATTTCGCTCACCTTACTTCTAATTCTTACAAAGATGGAATATAAACATACATCTCCTATTCACGAAAACTACGAAATTTTGCACAAACACTAAAATCTGTTTGTGTTTGCCTGTAGCTCCACTCGCGCGCTGACTCAGCGGGTGACGCATGCGTAAATGCCGATCGTGTAAGCCCCTCATTTTTCCTGATTTTGCAACTTCACTCGTTTATATCTCTTCTTCCGGACGGTATTCTTTTTTCATTTTTTGCATGTTAACTTCAATTGGCTTCAAATGTTTGTCTTTGAAATTTAAAAAAATTCTGTACGTGAAAACGATGATTAGAGACCTATTTAAAAGACCTCCAGAATTTGTTGAATTTTGAATATTTTAGAGATTGTTTCCAACTATATCTGGTAACGCTGTATCGAAAGATTTCATTTTAAGGCTCAAAGAAATGCCTTATATCGTTTCCATGGTAACAGTATTTTGCAGGAAAATGTGATGTGAGAAATTTATGATGGTTACTTAATACCCTGGCCAAATTTCGTCTTGATATGATTACCCTAACTGTATCTAAGAATAGAATATGTATATTTGTGTGAGAAAAGGAGAAACTATTTCGAGCCTCCTTAAACCAGACTAAGTAAGGGCTGTTTACGATTAAGGCATGGAGGTATGAATCAACAACTGTTACAGGAATCAGATCAGACGAACTAGGTGGTGGGTGTTCTAGGCCAGTTTAAACAAGAAGTCGTGGGATTAGTGGCAGACATAGAAGACATGTTTGTACAGGTGGTGGTGGAACCAAAAGACTGTGCCGGATGGAAAATTAGCCAAAGACGTGGAAGAATACCGAATGGTCAAGCACTTATTTGGAGCCACCCAGTATTGCCAATTTCTGCTTGAGGGAGACTGCACATGTGTACGGAGAAGAATTTGATCCCGAAGCAGTAGAGACAGTGGAGCGCAACATGTATGTGGATGATATGATGAAATCAACAAGTTGTACAGAGAAAGCTGTAAAGTTAGCTGGTGAACTGTGTGAATTACTTAAAAGAGAAGCTTTTCGTTTCATGACAGCAATGACAGAGAGGTATTATCTTCCATTCCAGAGGTTGGAATATCAAAGTCAGTGAAGAACTTGGAGTTAGAGAATTCACCGACGGAAATAGCACGTGGTCTCAAGTGGAATATCGAAGAGGACAAGCTTGTCTGGGAGGCTTCGGAAACGATTTTGCAGATAATAACCAGCGACCAATGACGCACAGAGGAGTGGTATCAGCTGTCTATTCCGTATTTGATCCGTTGGGATTTATCGCACCATATGTCATGAAAGCCAAATTGCTGTTGCAGTCTTTAACCAGAAAAGGGCTTGGATGAGATGATCCCATTTAAGAAACGGAGCAAGCCCAGTGGAAGCGCTGGTTAGATGACCTTCCTAAACTGGAGGAGGTCCAACAAGATCGTAGTTTTAAACCCATGCAGTTTGCCGAAGTTAGGGAGACACAGTTGTATCTTTTTTCCAATACTTCACGACCAGGGTACGCAGCAGTGGCTTACCTCCGTATACCATACCAAGTGCAATGTCCATTTGTGATGGGGAAAGCGAGACTAGCCCTCTTAAGTGAAATTTCAATTCCAATATTGGAACTGATGGCTGCTGTGATTTCTGTGAAGCTTTCAAAGATAGTTAGAGAGGAGCTGGATATGAAATTTCACCGAGTCTACTGTTGGACAGATTCAACTTCAGTTCTGAAGTGTATCAATAATGAATCGAAGAGATTCCATACGTTTGAATCCAATCATTCGACGCTGATACACAGCGGATCTTTAACCTCTGAGTGGAATTATGTGAACAGAGATGTTAACCCCGCTGATGATGGTTCAAAGGGACTTAAATTGGACGGAATACTGAGGAATAACGGTTGGTTTTTGAGGGGGTCCTGACTTTCTATGGGAGGAAGGGAGTGTCTGGCAGAAAATGATTGAAATTCCAAAGTTAAAAGATGAAGACCCGGAAGTTAGGAAAGAAGCTCAAATTTATACCATAGTTGCACCAATGCGTAATGGTCTGGAGTCTATGATCTTCCACTATTCTACTTGGAGGAAGCTGAAAGGTGCGGTAGCATGGTGGCTTTGTTACAAGAGGTTCCTGAAAATGAAAGTTCAATTGAGTAAGAAGAACATGTTGCTTGCAAGACTCTCCGATCGAAACCAAGAAAAATTGCGGTTATCTGACAGCAGCAGAACTTCAGGAAGCTGAAAGGGCAATCCTAAAGCGAGTACAACGAGCTTCCTTTCCAGACGTAATGGAAGTACTGGCGTATGCAAGAGATTATGATGAAAATGGTTGTGTAAAGAACGTTTTCCAGAAAGCAGGTGCATCTTTGCACAAGTTAAATCCACAGTTGGAAAGGCCTCCCGAGAGTTGGTGGTCGGCTGGTAAATGCCCCAATTGCTTATGAAAGGAAGCACCCCATTGTCCTCCCCAACATGCATTATGAGACAGATCTGGTGATCAAGCAGTGTCACGACAGCTTAGGGCACATGGGCCAGGAGTTTGTTTTGTCGTCTTTGCGAGAGACGTTCTGGATAATTAAAAGAAGGTCAGCAGTAATACGCGTGCTAAGGAAATGTGTGGTGGGACGCAGTTTATAGCAAGTTTACCTGAGGATAGATTTAATCCTGGGAGACCTCCGTTTGCATTTGTCGGTGTTGATTATTTTGGACCACTTATGGTGAAGCAGGGCAGATCCCAGTTGAAGAGGTACGGATGTCTCTTCAGTTGTTTGATGACGCGAGCTACACACATTGAAACTGCTCGTTCCTTAGACAGACTCCATAGAGAACGCTCTCCGAAGGTTTATCAGCATACGTGGTAGTCCAGAGCATATAAGAAGTGATTGAGGCACAAATTTCACAACTGCTGATAAAGAGCTGAGAGAAGCCATAGAAGGGTGGAATCAGCAGAAACTTAACAGATTCTGTGGACAGAAAGAAGTAGGATGGGTCTTCAATCGTCCCTCTGCTAGTCATATGGGTGGCATATGGGAATGGAAGATACGATCAGTTCGGAGAATTTTGTCAGCTATAGCAACAGATGTGGTCCTCTCGAGGTTAATGGCGGAAGTGGTCAACATTTTGAATTCTCGACCTCCAGCGCGTAACAATGACAGCTCACAAGAAGATCAACCATTAACCCAAAATCATCTACTTCATTTGAGGCCCAGTCCAAGTTTACCCCCCGGTATATTCAGCAAAAGAGACAACACTCGGCATGCCTGACGACAGGGGCAATATTTGGCCAACCTGTTTTGGAGTACGTGAACCCGTGAATATTTGCCTATCCTCCAAGAGAGAAAGAAATGGACAGAGAAGAGAAGAAACTTACGAGAAACTTACAAAGTTAAAGCAAGAAACTTACAAACTGACCTGGTGTTGTTGAAAAACGAATCCTTCCCAAGAGGGAAGTTGCTAATTGCGCGAGTGTTGGAGGTCTTCTTGAGTGGAGACGGTTTTGTGCGCACTGTTAAAGTGAAAACCATGTCCACTGTAGTTGTTACTGCAAGCACGATACTTACACGTCCAGTGACAAAGTTGTGTTCAGTAGAGATGGAAAATGATGCAGGAACATAGTTTGACTCTGTCATAGGAACATATTTCATTCGCGTTTCACATGGAACCATCAACATTTACTTCAGACAGTCGTCCATGAACAGTTACTTGTATACGTTGTGTTGTTAGTATGGTAGCCTGAGGAATTGTAAATGAGTGCTGTTGGACCCTCCTTTAGGGACCAGTGTGGTTACCATTTTCATTTTATTTTATTTCGTTTCTTTCCTTTTTTTTTGTCTATTAAATTTCATTTCGGTTTGGGTCACATGAAGTCCCTCTGGGGTTTGCATGTGGTCCGCTCGCTGCGCTTTTGTTTTTTGTCTTTGCATGGTGCAACGACACCCGTTTTACCTGATCAACATTTTATCTGTGTATAGAACTAACACCTAATATTGAAGAAACTTTGTAACTTGTTCATCGTGGTCTACTGAATAGCTGTTCCAAAGCTCCGAGTTCAAATCCAGTGTTAAAAGACATGGACTTAGACCAGTGTATATGTCATGTAATAATGATTACAATCATATATATTCAGTGCTGGGTGATGTTATGTGATTATCGTAATTCCACACTCGAGATCATGTTGAGTATTAAGAACGACTTGAATCCAGAGCCCAACGGCCGCGCCCTATGCACTGGATGCGAGAATGAGTCCAGAAGTAAACCCATCCCACATGTAAGCCTATATCAGTATATGGGAATCAAGTCACTTCCAAGCAATCACAATTGATAACGGTTTGTACTCTACTCGAAGTACACACAGAAAAATCATGTGATACCAGCGGGCCGTGGTTACATTTGCTGAACAGTCGCCCGCTCATAGTACTGTTGGCCACAACGTTGGGCACAGCATGATTGGCTTTTAAACAATACATTTCAAACTTACCTTTTTGTCTTCCTCTCGAGTGTCCTTTCTCCCGGGTGCTTTACCTTGATAATTTTTAAGTTCAATGGCTGGCCTGAAAAAGTGGCAATCAGACCCTCTCTAGGACACGTTGCTAAAAGAAAAGGCAAATTATAAGAAAAGTTCCATGCGACATCCATTACACAGAGTAGATCTCCAGACCTTACGTTGAACAGCTCGAGGCGGCCGCCAATTGGGTGAACGGATTTCACAAAAATACACTCTTCGTCACTGACGAATTCACCATCGCAAATGGTGACATCCCTAAACTCGAGACGCACATTACCAGAAACTGCATCGAGAACGTACGCTTCGCCGTTGCCTATCGCTAGAACAACAATAAAATGACCCTTGGGGGAAATTGACCCCGTCAAAAATAAATAAGGGCCTCCCTGGAGTGCACGCCACAGTGGTTCGGTTTCACCCAGTTGCCTCATTTCAATGAACCTTGGCCCGAATTTACACGAGGCAAACAGCTGGAGGTCCCTGTAGCAAGCAATCAACTCCCCGTGAGGCAGTTTAAATGTTTCCACAGTGTCTCCACCAACAGTATCCAAAATGAACCCTTCGCGCGTTTCAAATGTTACGCATGCCACCTGATCATCTGAAATAGGAAAGACAGCATCCGCGCCAAACCTCCATCGTCGCATGCAAACTGACAAATCAAAGTTCCACAGTTCAAGAGTGCCCTCAGTTGCAAACAAAATGCCTTCTTTTAAAGGTACCAAATCACAGATAGTGTCACCCTCAATCTCTTTCTGCCCCTTTAGTTCCCCATTTATAACGTCCAAAGCGATAATTCGCTGTCCGCGCGATCCGACGGAAGCTGTCGCATAAACACTCTCGCCGGTTAATGAGAATCGCAGACATCTGACATCTTCGAATTCTGTGTTTGGCGTTGGTGCATTCCGATAAACTAGTTCAATGTAACCTTTCCTTGTGTGGTTCCTTAAAAGAGATTGGCTGTTAAGCACTACATCAGAATAATCGGGAAAACCCTGTACATTCAGGGGATCTCCTAACAAAAAGCCACCGGTTCTATGGGATTCTAACTCAAAGGAACTTCTCCGGGGAACAATAGCAACGTCAATCGAATAGTGATGCTCGGGCCCCTCAATCATACTTAAACGAAACATGTTTCTGTTATTGGGCCTATCTGAACACAAAAGAAATCGACTGTTGGGTGAGAACCGGATCATTCCACAACAACTTAAAGCTACCTCTGCTAGAGTTGAAAAGTCATTTTTCCGGTCAACTAAACAAATAGAGCCCGGTGAATGGGAAATTGCCACGAGCTTTCCATCTTGTGACATCGCAAAAGATAAAATTTCTTTATCTCTTTTGAGACGAGCAATCTCCATGCCATCGTTCAGATTCCACGTCATGAGGCATTTTGTATCGCCAGGACAATCAGTTAACATCTCGTCGCCGCAAATAGAACAGACAGAAAAACTGCACTTACTGTTAGGAAAGAGGGGCTTCAAGTCTCCATTAAAGGAGTAAGAAGTGTTTAGCACTCCTGGCAAGATGACATCCTTGATAGGATGAAATACCACAGAACGATAAAAACCAAACACTAGCAAACTTGTAATGATTCTAAAAGGACCACACAAACGGCTTCCATACTGTTTTGGTTTGACATAACGTTTCCATTTGAGGTTACCTGAAGCAAGTGACCAAAACTGAATGCTTCCATCGCGGCATTCACACACCATGTATTCTAAGCTAGGGGACACATCCAAACAAGCCACTTCTGATCCACAAACAAACTGAGCTTGAATAGCTGTTTGGGAGTCATTTTTGTTTAAGAACTCCATGTAAGGTTTATCGGAATACTTGGTCTCCAGAAGCAGGCGGGAGTCATCAGATAATTTACTACTTCCCTCATTCAACAGACTTTGAAAGATAGTAAAGGGATGTTCCATTAAGGTTACGCGGTGCTTCTTCAAAAGAATCAATAATGACGAGAGGGTCTCATGAAACTTGGTCGATATCGTCTTCAAACCACCCTGCTTCATTACACCAACAATATCTTCCGTGGCTCCTGCAAGGTTCACACAAAGCTTTGCGTACAGAAGCTCTGGGTCTGACACATATTTTCCAACTCTTTGTTCAAGGCTGCAGGATTTCATGTCCTTGTCTAACTGTAACATGTGCTGAACACCATGTTCCAAGGCGTACCTTGAAGTGTCAGGGAAGGTTTGTGAGTTGCCAATACCTTTTCTCTTTAATTCGTCAAACTCGTTAAAGCAAAGAGTATACAGGATCTTATGGCCTTTCATTTCATCTACACTGAAACAGTGCTGCCCGTAGGCTGACTTGTCTGTCAACCAGTCCTTGACTGATTTATGAAAGAAATGAATGCGGTCTTCGTGAACAGGAAGAAGTGATGACACAATGGCAATGGCGTTGCTCGCCTTTCGCATAACAGTCGAGGACGACAAGTTCGTGCACAACAATTTAGGAACAAAACCCAATGGAAGTGGTTCCCTGGCAGCGGCAATTGCACCCAGGAAACATAGAAATTGCTCTTCAGTTATGTTTAGTTCCTTACACAAGTCTTGTTCGAGCCGTTCGAAATACGACTGGTAAACACACGCGATGCCCGCCGGAAGGGTCTTGTCCAGTTGTTCCAAGGTGAGAAGAGTTGAACACTTGGCCCTTATGAAATCTACCAAAAACTTGGCACACAGAAAGACTCCCTCTGACTTTTGCACAAGATCATCTAAGACCAGCTCGCGCATTCCAACATCTAATAAATCGCTTAGACTCCGTTCAAAGTAAAATCGAATGACCTTCAAGTTGTCTTCATCTTGTGGCTCCAGTATTAGTGGTTGCAAATCTTTGAGGCTGTCCCAAATGTTAACTTCAGGTCGCGTCGTCACCAAAAATCGAAGCCAAAATGGTAAATGCTTAAACAAGTTGGCAATCACGTCAAGGAGATCATTTCGTCCTTGGTATTCACTTTCATCTAAAGCATCTATTATCACAAGAGATGTAAAACCTGGATCTGCTACCCTGTTTAGAGGCTCCAAAAAAAGCAAATCAAAGAGATCTGTCACTTCCATGTCGTTGATCTCTATGCCCAGATTTCCGGAGAGCTGTTCCACAAGGGCTTTCGTGTAGTTTGGAAGACAGAATGACAGGTGACAAGCTAAAGACTGCATCATCACCTTGGGATTCCTCTGACGTGCTCTGTCATGGTGACAAAAATGGCTTCCTGCCAATCTGCCAGCTTCTTGCATTCTTCTGCACATCTCAGCAGCGATGACAGATTTCCCCACCCCTGCATTTCCGCTGACAACCAAGACTCGATTTGGA
>NC_090877.1:39813556-39816056 GCF_036669935.1 Montipora foliosa | reverse complement strand
TAAGGGTATACATGGGTATATAGGGGTATACATGGGTATACATGGGTATACAAGGGTATACATGGGTATATAGGGGTATACATGGGTATACAAGGGTATACATGGGTATATAGGGGTATACATGGGTATGTAAGGGTATACATGGGTATACAGGGGTATACATGGGTATATAAGGGTATGCATGGGTATAAAGGGGTGTATAAGGGTATACATGGGTATACATGGGTATATAAGGGTATACATGGGTATATAAGGGTATACATGGGTATACTGGGGTATATAAGGGTATACATGGGTATATAGGGGTATACATGGGTATACATGGGTATATAAGGGTATACATGGGTATATAGGGGTATACATGGGTATAGAAGGGTATACATGGGTATATAGGGGTATACATGGGTATAGAAGGGTATACATGGGTATATAGGGGTATACATGGGTATACATGGGTATATAAGGGTATACATGGGTATATAGGGGTATACATGGGTATACAAGGGTATACATGGGTATATAGGGGTATACATGGGTATGTAAGGGTATACATGGGTATATAGGGGTATACATGGGTATATAAGGGTATGCATGGGTATAAAGGGGTGTATAAGGGTATACATGGGTATACATGGGTATACAAGGGTATACATGGGTATATAAGGGTATACATGGGTATACTGGGGTATATAAGGGTATACATGGGTATATAGGGGTATACATGGGTATACATGGGTATATAAGGGTATACATGGGTATATAGGGGTATACATGGGTATACAAGGGTATACATGGGTATATAGGGGTATACATGGGTATAGAAGGGTATACATGGGTATATAGGGGTTTATAGGGGTATGTAAGGGTAGACATGGGTATATAGGGTTAATTATTTAAATGTATTATAATATACGCGTGGGAATACATTATCATTTAAATACACTATAATAGGGGATACATGAAGTACCTAAGTGACTTGGCTCGTGACATCATTTTTTGTAAAAGGTTGGTTTTAAGTAAATAAGTAGGATCGTCAAGTCAGTGAAGCCCTGATGGAACAAGTTCGTAGATGTAAATATTATAGAAATTAAAGGAAAAAGAACTTGCAATGCCTTGAAGGTAATAGTTCATAATAAATTTCGTATTCAAATTTTATTTTGTCAGCCTCACAAATGTTTGCAAAGATTGGAATGCTGACACTACAGAAGAAACAGGAAGTCATTTTCGTGAGCAAATATATATTATAGGTCGATAGGTCGAGAATTTACTAACACGTTTATCCTGGAAATGTATATGGGAAAATTGAATCACAGTCATCATCCCTGTACACTGTACTTGTGACATGAAGATTCACTTTCACCTTTACTCCACAAATGGTGACATATTTAGGTAAATCATTGATTGTAAGATGCCTGTTTATACACAGGTCATGGTAGAACTTAGTCCCAATGTTCACAATAGCAGCCAATGAATTAGAATCCCAGTAATTGCAGGGCTTGATGACAAAGTAACACAATGAATATAATGCCAGTGCACAACACTGCTAATACAAGGACAAATGTGTTGTTTCCAGCAATATCAAGATTAACTTCAGCAGTTTTTACTCCTTTTACCTCAAGTATATCACTGATCTGATACAAACTTTGGAATATACTGGACTAAACTGCTTATAGATGGTACTTCTAAAAGGACAGATGTCCCTTGAGGGTTACTATTATCATACAAATCTCTACCATGAGAATCAAATATTTTATTAGCACCATCATTACAACAATAGAATCCAGCAACAATGCATCCTGCTGCTAAAATGAATGAGGTATAGCTTTGAGCCATAAGCGATTTGAAAGCTACAAACAAAGACATACAGTAATGGTATCCCTGGATTGCACTATTACCCAAGATGAACATTCCAGTGTAGCTCTCACTGTAAGAAACTTGGTAGGTTACTGTATCAATTGCAAACACACTTAACATTGATGGTAACTCTGCCAACATTAGAAAGGACTTACAGTACCAGCTGACTGCAACAACCTTGAATATAACTGATTACCAACATCCATTATTTGTATTGTGATGGTTCCATATCTCGACCAAAAATACCAGTAACGAGCCTTAATACAACACAGCGACGAGTAGTTTCTTTCTGGTTTAATCCGACATCAACACTAACTTTGCGCGGGACTGATACACAAGCTTTTCCTAAGGGGGGTACAGTCGCTACACTACCCCCTCCCTTGAAAGACACTGTCCTAGTGACAAGGAACCTATAACGACGACCTTAGCAACGATTTACAAAGAATAAAAACATGAAATTAAGCTGAGCGGCAACCGAAACTGCCCAATATTCAACCGCAACTGCCCAGTTTCTAGATTAAGAGTCGGCAAAGTCAGTCATTTCTCTTCAAAATTTCAACTGTCAATTTTCAAATGACCAATAGAGGCGGAAGCGTTACACCCAGTCACCGTAACGTTGTGGTTTCCTGCGCTCTCTACCATGACG
>NC_090877.1:39763556-39803556 GCF_036669935.1 Montipora foliosa | reverse complement strand
AACCGCGGTAGGTTAGGCATGAAATCTTAGAATATATGCCGGGAATTCTAAAAATTTCCGGGAATGTATCCCAAAAATTTGGGAGGATGATCCAAATTTCCGGGATGACTTAAGTTAAGACCTAGTATTGCTCAAACAGCGTTTGTTAGAGTTGTCACCCCCCCGTTAGTTAATCGAACCGTAAAATGAATGCTGAAATTTTAAGAGTGCTTAGGTGTAATCACTGAAACAAGCGCTCAGGCTTAATCAGTAAACGAGTGCTATATTCTGAGTAAGGTGCCACGATGTCATAAAAGTGTAATTAGCCGAACCATAAAATGAGAGCTAAGAGTGCTTAGGCCATAAGTGACTAGCTATTGAGCCGCATACACTCATCCTTCTTGACTGGCTAGCCGCCAAGCCACTCTATCAATCTAACATGATCTGCATGATTCGTAGGTGACGAGCCGTCAAGCCGCATACACTCATTCTTCTTGACTGGCGAGCCGCCGAGCCACTGTATCTGACATGCCTGGTAAGTGATGAGCCATGCAGCAGCAAATATATATTCTCTTCAGTCTTAGGCTGGCGAGCCGCCGAGCCGCTCCAACATGTAACCGTAAGTGGCCCTGTATTCCATGGTTGAGCCAAATTTTATCATAGCGATTAATTTTAGATGAAACTGGTGTATTTTCCAAACTTTATAAAAGGCAAACGCTTTGAGCTTTCACTGGTATTCTACTTGGTTCACGATCCCGTCTGGAAACGGCGTTCGAATAAACTGATTTCTTATTGTTGTGTAAACAAACATCTTACAACAAGACCTGATTAGACCCCGTCTTAGTTTTCGTACAACGAAAACTAAGACCCTTTGTTAATAGTGGTAATTACGGGAAAGAAACCCGGGAAAACTTACCGCTAGTCAGAGATTTGAGCGCTGGATGTTGTCTTCCTACAACTTGACGACGCCATGATACATTCTTTCTTCTCTCTTTGAGTGTTGTGTGACAGGAAACAAACACAGTGACATTCGCCGATGTTTACTTGTTGGCGAAACTCTAATATAGCAAGAGGCTACTATTAGCCTATACTCGGGCCTGCAAAAGTACAGTGGTATATGGTTCATTTAGCACTAAAGAAAAGGAAAGAGAAAAGTTTGTCCTTCTTACATCGGCCTTACATTTCGCTTCTCATGATGTTCGACTGTATATGTAGTGAATACCTGGACCCAGATTATCTTCAATATGGGTTGTGACAATGACCACTGGACCATGGAAACGAGGTAAAAATAGTGTATTTATCCCAAAATGGCTAAGAAACATTGTTTTTTTTTACTGATCCATGAGTATTTTTGCTCAGTGTTTGAGGAAGGAAACGCTAATTGAGCGAGTTAAGATGAAACGAAATGACTCATCGAAACACCTTTTGCAGAAACAAATGAAAGCGAAACGAAGGTGAGATGTGAAAACATCTTTCCAAGATTACCAACCTTTCGTACAGCGGTGCACGTGAAGGTCACTTCGTCACGTGCGCGACACGTGAAGATGTGCGCTATATCTCGTCACAGAAGTACACTGTTCCTTGAGGATAGCCATGCCAAATGAATTCATAGCGCGAGAATCAAATATTTAAAATATACTATTTGTTCAATAGAAGGTGTTACTATTAAACCCACTGGGAACTCGGAAAAATCCGAGCCCCAGATGAGATTCGAACCCACGACCCTCCGTGATCTAGTACGGATGCTCTAACCACTGAGCTACTGGAGACTCTACGGTGAGCAAGGGTGAAATGTGGGTATTTGCCTCGAGCTGCCTCACGCAGCCACAGAGACAAATATCGACTGACAGCACAGCTCATAACTGCCTCCCGCAGTCACATTTAGAGCATAATTGAAATACAGTTGCCTGTATTACTGTGGACGATGCGGCCAACCAACCACCAAAGTGGTAATATGCACCCAATATAAATTGTCAAAATAAATATAAGTTATTTGCTAGCTGGGAGGTCCGTATAGCGAAAAACTGTGACCTCGGTCTTGAAATTGCTGCCTGAGGCCGCAGACCGAGGGCAGTTTTTTCGGACCGACCCTTAGTCGGTAAGTAACTTTTTTTTTTGCCTTTCTCCCTCTCCTCCTCTCTGAAATCATTTTTTTAATGGTTGACTCGCAACGCGCTTGATAACAAATGCAGTATTAAAGCGACTTACAAACTGAATGTTTCAAAGAGAAATATTTTTATTTGAATTCTATTCCCAAACCTCTTGTCTAATAAAAAAAACATCTGCATGTAACGGAGACGGTGTCAAAAAAAATGGAAATGTCAAAAAAAATGGAAATTTAAGGTCATCACACAAGCTCACACAACCAAGGCTACGTAGGATACCGCCACGCCGTGAGCGGGCCGGATGAGAAAATCCCGCCCGCCCCCGGAACCAATCAGTTTGCAGGATTTGTTGAATTCCGCCCGCTCACGCCCTGGAAAAAAAGTAAAAGAATTATTATTCTCTGTGATTAAATTTTGGAAAGAACGTATCAAAGACATACAGTAATTATATTTTGCAACTTCCATGTACATTACCAGTATGACTTGGGCTGTATTGAATCTCAAAAGTTGTGTTGAACGCTATGAGTTCTGCAGGTAATTCTGTTAACGTTAAATATGTTTGTCTCGATAAGCTTGATAAAGCAGTGTAGAGTTCATTTCCTACATTCATAACTGATAATTACAGGGAAGTAATCAATTTCCTGTCATAATTGTATATAATAGCACATAGTGACATAGCTGCACATTCACTACCAGCATTTGATCCACTAAAACATCACCTTGACAGTTGTTTTACTAGGATCAATGGGATGTGAACCACGGTTTTTCTAGGTTATGTCCCTGCAAAGGTTGAACTTACCAGCAATATGCCATGCGGTGTACCAGACTTTTATCAAGAAACTATTTCAAAAAACAAAAATAGTGCTTCGTTTGCGGAATGGTAAGGGCAGAAGAAAAGATAAAATACTGTAGTGTGGGTCTGTCATATTTATTTCGCTTCGTCTATTCAACTCTTGAGAAAATAAAGATAGAAATGTGAACGCAAACTCTCTGAACGGTGAGATCTAGACGCCTGTCTAGGAATATTAACCATTAAAGAGAAGAACAGATACGTGTTTATGTGCATAATACAGCGAAGGATGAAGTCTACAAATACCAGGCTATTTTACCTTCAAATACTTACCCCTGCATAGCATTTCAGCTTCCGTTTTCCGTGAATCGTCTATTACATGTGTTACATATGAACCATGGCAATTGCTAGCTTTACCATCACTGGTTTCTCCTTAACCCAATTTATTACTAAGACTTGTTTACATTACTAATTAACACGAAAAGGGATAACTTGGGAATTTTTGACAATGTATTTAATCTAACCCACAATATAATCATTCAGATATTCAAAACGTCCTATGCATGATCCATTTCCTTCGCTTTTGTGCTTGTCAGCATTATAATTTGCAATACTTCAGGTTCACGTGCTCACAAGTTTGTTTTTATATCTCGCAGATGTTTAGATTCGGGCGTCACTAAACGCCGGAACGGAATGGAATGAGGCAGAATAAGGCAGAGTGACACGGAATGAACTGGAATGATACCGGAATGATACCGGAACGGGACCGGAATGAGCCGGAATGACACCCGAATGATACAGGAATGAGCCGGAACTGTACCGGAAATAACCAAAACGGTACTGGAATGGTACCTGAATTGACCAAAATAAACTCGAAATACCCATGATCAAATAACAGAAAGTTAACAAATCAAATGAGAGTTTTCTTAAATTTTTTTGTTGACTCACTCAACTGCGCCTTGTAAGTCCAGAACATTTTGAATTGAACCCTGTGATGACGCCGAATATTATTGTCGATAAGTACAGGAAACGCTTAATTGGCCACATTCCGTTTTTGTTACCACAGTGTTAACGTCTAAGAAAATATTTATTTCAGAACGTGACCGAGATCGTGACACAATGAAAGAATAACCGGTGTCTATACCTTTCGTAATCTGATTGTTAATTGATTTCAAAAATTGAGCTTTCGTGATTGGCTGAAATATGGAATGTTCCGATGGTTACAGATATCGTGTTCCTGAGTGACCTTCTGATTGGTTGAGACGCGGAACTATTCCACCAAGAAAACAGTCCTTGAAATAGTCTTTTGATTGGATCACAAGCGGAATATACCGTGAAAAAAGATCACCAAAAAAATTACAAATTTAAATGGAGGTCTCTTATTTTTAAAAGAACCATTCCAGTTCATTCCGGCTCATTCCGGTTCATTCTGGCTCATTCCTGTGCCATTCCAGTTCATTCCGTGTCATTCTGCCTTATTCCGCCTCATTCCATTCCGTTCCGGGGTTTAGTAACGTCCGTTTAGATTCCAATTACAAACTCTGTTTTGATTGGCCACTCTAACTCACCGGCTGTGTAAATAGTTCACCCTGAATTGAAAATAAATACGTTCTGTTTCTGAGAAAACGAAACAACAACATTCTTTTATAAATCGTACCGGGTATTCCTGATTTCTGTATTAAATTTAACTTTTATTTTGCATTTACCTGTTCATCCACGCTTTTGCATACTCTGCTAGCCCTTAACGGACCAACTACGCATACATGTATATGCGTAGAAATATACAAGCCTGTTTGGAAGAGCGATTTCATAGGTTTTCAGGGGCTTGGTTACGAGCAATTCATTTAAATATAACTAATATGAAGTAGTTTTTCAGTCCATCGAAGCTTCGGTAGAATCTTGGAAGATTTCATATTAAAGTTTTGAATGTAAATTTCTTTGTGTTGTTTTTTTGATCGGGTATTGAAACATGGCG
Source organism: Montipora foliosa (assembly GCF_036669935.1). NCBI lineage: Eukaryota > Metazoa > Cnidaria > Anthozoa > Scleractinia > Acroporidae > Montipora > Montipora foliosa. Next base: position 39,798,707 of record NC_090877.1, on the reverse strand, counting down.
ACTTCGAGGATAGATCCAGTAACAGATTTTGCTATCGAAAGCGATGAAAGCGCCGTTGAAGTTGAGTTTGTCGATGAGGATGACCTTCCTCTATCTTGTGTTCATTCGGGGAATAATTTCCTTGAGCATCCAGAGTCAGATGAAGAAGTGGGCTCCGATTTTTTGTCAGACTCAGGTCATAGTGAAGCAGGCGAAGAAGGGGAAAGCGAAGATGATGAAGAATTGGAGACAGATGAATCGATTTGGACCGAAGAGTTAACCACAAGAACTGATATTGACTTTAATCAAGCTGTTGGAATGGCTGTTGATCCTGCATCATTGAAGTCAAGCAAAGATTTTTTTTAGCTCTTCTTTACAGATCAGGTATGGCAGCTGTTAGCCACTCAAACTAACTTGTATGCTTCACAGAAGAGAGGGCCTGAAGAAAATTCAGTTTGGTATCCAGTGTCTGTAGAAGAAATGAAAGCTTGGCTAGCTCTTTATTTGTGCATGGGTATTGTTAATAAGCCAAATATTAAATCCTACTGGAGCACTGACCCAATACTGTCCACCCCATTCTTTCCTGCTACTATGTCAAGAACAAGGTTTGTTCAGATTTTACGTTACCTTCATTTTGCTGATAACAACCTTGCCCCCAGACCTGACTCACCAGACTACAACAAATTATACAAAATTCAACCTGTTCTTGATCTTGTGGTACCCAGATTTAAAGCAGTTTACCACCCTGAGAGGGAACTTGCTGTTGATGAGACTCTAATAAAATTCAAAGGCAGAGTTCATTTTAGGCAGTTCATCCCAAGCAAACCTGGCAGGTTTGGAATAAAGGCTTTTACTCTTGCTGAATCAACCAGTGGTTATGTCCTGGGTAGCAAAGTATACACTGGAAAGGAGGCTGGAGTTGTCCAGAAAGATCTGGGGAAAAAAGCTGTCATGTCTTTGATGGAACCTTTTCTGGGCAAAGGATATTATCTTTTCATGGACAATTATTATACTTCTGTTGGTTTGTTTGGGGAGTTAGAAGAGAGGTCCACCCTTGCTTGTGGGACTGTAAGGTCTAACAGAGTATACCTTCCAAAAGAGATCTGCAATCCAGGTGAAGCAACTGAAAAGGGGTGAGTCCTTGTACCGACAGAAGGGAACACTGACTTGCGTGACAGAAAAGTTGTTAGCATGTTCGCCACTCTTCCTACAGGTGAGGAAGATTCTGATGAAGTGGAGAGGTCTGTGAAGGTCAGTGGCCATTGGCAAAAGAAAAACTTTGCCGGTCCTGGTGTGATCAACCTCTATAACACTTTCATGGGAGGTGTTGATGTTGCTGACCAGAGAGTGTCAACATATGCTAGACTCATGAGGGGCTCAGTGTGGTACTATAAGTTGTTCTTCTATGTTGTAGAAGTGTGCATTTCAAATGCACACATATTAGAGAACAAATCACTACTTCACTCCACCAGAAATGGCCTGCTTTTCAGAAGATCATTGATTGATGAGCTCATCCAACAGCAAAGCCTCTGGAGAGACACAAGATCACCTCAAAATCCAATCCCACAGATTCGATTTAACCAGGATCACTTTCACCATCTTGTGAGCCACAAAACAAGATCTACATGCAAGGTTCACCTGCAACGTGTGGATACCACATTCAGCTGTGCAGTATGTGGATTACTATTACAATGTTGAAGAGCGGGAAGGACCCAGACGTCTAAAGGAAGGAAGGGGGAGGCCTCGGGCAAGGGGAAGAGCAAGAACCTTGCAGAACTGAACATTAATAACATTAAGGCCATGTTAAAAGTAAAATTTTTAACCTGAATTGTTTTTTGAGACAATTAACTTTCCATAACAGTAACTATACGAACTAAAAAGAACATCATCTTGGTATTAAAGTCATTCAACTATACTTACCTGAGAGGTCTGTTATCCAGTGCAAATGAGCAAGGTTTTCATTTTAAAATTATAGTTTGATGTATTCATATCTTAAATTAATTGAAAAGACGTCTAAATTATGTATTTTTGTTGCTGATTACAATTTTTAAGCAAACTTACTGAAAAATGTGCATAATTATGGTAATTATGTAAATCGTGACGTCACACATCAAATTTTATCCCATAATATATAACATAGATCAATAGCCCATTTTATACAGATCTCAGATATATATGGTTTATTATGGTTAACTTGAAAACACTATTGTGTACAGTGGCTTTTATCATGACCACTCAAATTTTTCCCAAAAAAATAAGACCCCCGTGGTCCTTTAAGGGCTAGAGCATCCATCCTATAACCTTTCGTATTCTTGTTTCTGCTTTTACAGGGAGTTCAAAGTGCAAGTTCGGTTGAACGAAGTGAATTAAAACGTAATTATTATGGAATTCACCTTGCTTATCGTAGCGACCTAATTAGATGAATTTCGGCATTGGCGGGATTTTTATCTATGAAAATTGTTCCGCGGCACGCAATGCCTGTCGGCCTTTAATGATCAATATGTCCTGAAAAGTGGAAGAAGTGGGTCTAATGATATTGACCGTGATAGTGAAAAGTTTGTTACTGTCATTGGTCGTAACACCCTAAAAGAACTGTTCGAAATCTATCGAGACTCACAGATTTCACAATACAAGGTGGTAGCGTATTTTGTGAAGATTCTGGTAGCGGTGATGGCCTTCTAAGGCCGATTTCGTATTCTGGAGCAATTTCCTGCCCCAAAATAGGCCATTTCCGAATTCACGTCTGCCTCCTCTTCAAAGCGAGTCTAAGTGCGAAGTTTTTCTTATGAAAATTAGTTTTCATTCATATGTAAAGTGGAACTAATTACCAACACAAAACCTCGCACTTAGACTCGTTTTGAAGAGGAGGCGGACGTGAACTCGGAAATGGCCTATTGTAAGGAAGTTTACAGTTTTCAGTTTCAATAACATCAGCCATGCAAGCAGAGGACTCCGTAACTGTTGGGGGAATTCTGACACAGAGCTGCATCCAGTGTACATGTGGTAGCTCAGTCCCAGCGCAACTCCCACTGACGAGCATCACTATTGACATCAGGCACTAATTGGGTCCATTAGTGACGAATGCCTGTTGCACTCGTTCATAAAGCTGCTTTCAGGCAAAGAACGTTTAAAGAAATTAAATTGAACAGAATAAATGGCTAAGAAAGTGTTACATGGTGAAATAATATTTCCAAATTACCCAGGATTTAAATCGAATTTCTACCTGGACGTTTTGGATGAACTTTAGTGGTGCCCGTATACCCAAGATTGACTAAAAACCTCTTAAAGACCAACGGGAAAAATATTCATGGTGGTGGCAGGGAATACCTGAATCTCATATTGTTAATCCGTGGGAAGAATATAACAGGCAATTATCAGATAAGGACAATAATGGGAAGATGTGGGATCCGAATTCATGGTTGGGTGCAGCGGGAAATCATCATCATTATCATCATTATCATCATCATTATCATTATTATTATTATTATGACTTTAATTCAGGTAAAATAAGTAAGCAGCATGCATGACATCAGGGCGATGCACTTAAGGAAGGTGCATCAAAATGAAAGGGACGTACAGGTGAAGGTTAGTGCATGTGAAGTAAATGCGAATAGGTTAAAAGGGGCGAAGGGGAAGAGTTCAGTCTCAGATACCATTTCTATTGAAATGCGTTCAAATCAGTTTGTTTTCAATTTCCATTGAATTCCGGATTATTCAGGTCACGTTAAACCCCACATCTTGGATGTGTGTTGCAAAATGCACTGTTTCTAGGGAATTATTTATACAAACAAAGCCGGGGAGATGACATATGTTGGCGTCATTCATTTGTCACCGTAACGCCTCTTTCTGGTTCAGTACAAGTGATTGTACTCTCTCTGCATAATCTGCACAATCTGCAATCTGCGTTTTCTGAGCTTTCTTATTTGAATATTTTGATGAGCACTTGGTGACCTCGCCCTTACCTTGTTTGCGAGGATACTAAGTTTTATGGAGGTATTTATTCTCAAAAATGGTAGAAGCACTCTGGGGCTGAAGAGGAATAATCGGGTGTTCATTATTCCTGCTAGAAAAGTTTCGTTGTTCCATTATTCCACTAAAAAAAATCACTTTTCTGTTGAAAAAAATCTACTTATTCCGGTCGACAAATCGATTATTTCAAAGGAAGTCGTTATTGCGTTATTCCGCCCCACAAAATTTCCGTGATTCTTATTCCATTATTCTCCTTCACCCCAAGAAAGCACGAAAATAGTTCAGAAAACGTGTACTGATAATGTAGCATTTATTTTGTTTCCTTGGCAATTTTATACTTTTTACCTTTTTGCAAAGGCGCAACACAATACAGAATAAATGCCATACCGAGTAATTGCATTGTGACTAAACTTGATAGACAACAAATGCAAGGAAACGATGTTATGTGCTTGTAATATTTCGATATAAATCTATTTAATCTATTTACTAAAGCTATCAGCAGGTAATGGATTTTGCAACACAATACACTGCATGGATTGTTACAATCTCGACCCCAGAGCTCTTCTCTTAATAGGTCAGTTTCGTATTCTAACGGTTGGACTGGATCTAGAATGAAATGGAGGCTAATGCGGGCAAATTAATTTGCATTTGAAAAGATTTCCCCGCATTAGCCTACATTCCATGCTAGATCCAGTCCAGCCGTGAGAATTCGAAAATGGTCTATTGACTGAGGGAGAGAAGAGCTCTGGGGAACCCTGAAACGAAGTGTCTTCTTATTGGTTTTCGTGAAGAACAATCAAAAGCGTCTCTATATTGGTGCATTCATGTTATCATGAGGAGTGAGCAGGGGCCGTAAGGTTCAAATAGCCAATTTTTGACTATAAGAACCCTACGGGGCATGTTCTCCTACATAGAGTTACCCAGAACCTTGGGTCGACCCGAGGCTCTAGTGACGAGAATGGGATTGTTAAGGAAGATGGAAGAATCCAGCAACAGGTGGGATGCACTAAACCAATTGTTTGCTAGTAGTGTAACCTGCTTGTTTTCATGGTTTCGTTCGATGCTGGAAGACTTAATCCACGTTTTTATTCACAGATCTAGAGATCTAGGTGATTATTTCAAAAAAGGGAAAAAAAGAAACATTTCAACGCGAAAATCACCTTCACTTACAGTGGCAAAACAACTACTGGCAGCCATTTTGTCCGTCGAGGTGATTATCGGCTGATAATCCGAGATACCGAGCCAATGAGAGCGCGCGATTTTGTGTAATCACCTGTGTATTTATACTAATTCCCGTTAGTGTAATAATTTCGCGATTACTTCAAGTCGTTCGACATGGAAAGTGTGCAGAATCATTCCAGGATTAAAACTGTTACGAACGGTGTGGATGTTTGGAGAGAAAGTTTGAAGAACAATCGTCAGCTGTTCACGTCCTCCACATAACCTCATATTAGCCAGTATCAAAAATACCATTAATACTCTTTGTTTGTCCCTCCAAAATTTTGCATAAGCATTGTTTTTATTTTCTCTTGGGACTTACAATGGCCCCAAAGATAAACTAGAAACAATGCTTGGGCAAAATTTTGAAGGGACAAACAAAGAGTATTAATGGTATTTTTGATACTAGCGAATTTGGTCATTTCACGTCGCTGTCAGGAAGAGAACGGCAAAGAAATGCATCAAAATATGAAAGGCACGTGCGGGGCTTGCAGAACCATTGTTCTTGCTCATTGAAGGTGATGTTACACGCACCGATTTTGTTGCGGCAATATGTTGCAGGTTTTTGAATCCCTTTCAAAATTTTGTTGGAGTTGATGCTGTAACACCCCCGCCGTTGACTTTTAACGCAACATCATCCCAGAATGCACCACGGAGAACCGAAATAAGTGGCGTCAACAGTGTCCGCCATATTTGTCCCACGGGATTTGTCGAGCAGGAGCCTAGGCTCAAATGTTGCGAGCAATGTTGTGTTAACAAATTAATCGTCTCGTCTCGTGTACCAAATGTTGACCAGGTTATGTTGTCACTAAATAAAACATTGGAGCAAGTTCTCCTGTGGAGCATTAAGAATCAGCTAACCATCCACCCAATTAAAACTGAAGCAATGATACTAAGTAAAACCTCTTTTGTTGGGCCTATACCTCCCCTCCACTTTAACACTGGCCATATCGACCTGGTTAATTACACCACTTGCCTTGGAGTTAAAATTGACAATAAGCTGACATGGTCTGTGCACATTGACTCAGTGAAGAAATCTTTTACGCAAAAGGTTGGAGCGTTGAAGAGAATGAGAATCCTTCCGAAGAAGGTTCTCGAGGAAATATACTTTAAAACAATTATCCCCAGTGTAACGTATGGAATTTCGGTATGGGGAAATTGTTCTCCTTCCGCACTGAACTCTCTAAACCATATTCATGCAAGAGCAGCTCGTATTGTGAATAACCTCGACTCAACGATGGCAGATGACACATGTCTCATGAAATCCGACTGGCTGCCCATCTCTTACTTCTATAAAAAATCTGTACTGTTTCTCTTGCACAAAGTATATTTTGGAACAACGACTCAATCGATATGTGAACTGTCTTCTAAAAGAGTTTCTTCTAGATCTTCTCGTGTTCCTAACCAATTTAATGTCATTAGATTTAGATCAGAGACCGGCAGGAACTCCCTACGATACAGAGGTCCTGTTATTTGGAATTTTGTAAATAGATTAGTTAAAGTACCTGAAAGTTTTTATTCTTTTAAACAAATTTTACGTAAACATGTTAAGACTATTGACAATTTTTCATTTGAGAAAGAGGCAACAGTAGTCGCCAACAAAAAGGACCATTTCATTTACTTTTAGATTTATATGTTAGTCTTAGTGAACACCATTTTATTTGTATACAGTAGTTCTAAGTTATTATTGCAATTTTTATATATATGTAATTCTTAATATTTAGTATAGTAGGTCCACATCAGCCCTTTGGCTGCCTTTCACACAACCTACTTATCAAATAAAGAATGTATGTATGTATGTATGTATGTACTTTTGCTGCAACGAAGTTGCGTTGAAAGTGTTGATGCATGAGTCAACGAAAACCTCGATCAATTTTACACGCCTCTGCTGTTAAAGTGAATGTGACATTTTCTATTTGAAGATTGTGACGTCTACTCTTTTTGTGTGGAAATTAAAGGAGAAAGTGGGAAGGTGATTGTCTATGATAACCCTAACTGCGCCACCATGTGGTTTCACATGGAGTGCATTGGAATGGAGAAGGCCCCAGAGGGGAAATAGATCTGCCGTGTATACTGTTTTATGGTTGCGTGAAAATGATGCTTTGCTTTGGCTTGTTCAAAAATAGACTAGCAACTTTCAAACACAGTTTACTCACCATCACTGCCTTTTCCTTTTCAGGTTAACGATCAAGTGCAATCCGAAACAGCCCCCAGGGGTGGTAGTATTAGGTAAAACTTGGACTAAATAAAGCGAGGTCTGAGCAAGTTTTTTTTCCAAATTGCCACCTTGTCCCGGGATGGGGATGGGGGAGAGGGTCGGGATGGGGTTTTCGTTTACTCATGCGTAACATGGATTAAAAATCGGCGGTAAAATCGGCCCGTGTAACATCAGCTCAGACCTATTGTTTTGCAGCGTCCTTGAGCCGCCGTCCTTGTCCTTGCGTAAGCTCCCTTGTGTTTCAATGGCCCTGAAAATCCTCTGGGGAGTCAATTAAGAATGTACGTATGCTGAAACTTTGAGTTTGCGGAGGGCGCGCATACACTTCCTAACAGCAATTCTTGAAAATGAACTTTTCATATACAATACAAAACAATACAATACATGCTTAATTGATCACTCCCCATGGGGGCTTTTCAGGGCCAATGAAACACAATCAATCAAACGACAGAACACAAGAACAACAACTGTTACAAATCCCAACTGGCTGGAGGCAAACCAGTTGGTTATTTACAAGTGCAGCCGAGTTGAGCCAGGGACTACTAGGATCAAATTCAACGAGTGGTCAGAACGGGTCTTGAACCCGGGATCTGCGGATCTCAAGGCAAGTGTCCTAACCACTGGGCCACACTGCCTCCTATCATATGACTTTTCCTCGAGTGGTACAAATTAACAGCGTCCGACAATATTTTATTCTAACCGTGACAATCCGGCAACGGCTGCCTGAGCAAGATTAACTTGACTAAATGTCACAATTAGAAAAACAATCCCAATATCAAAACTCACAACAGCTATATTTTGCTACGGAACGGGAGGTCAAGTTTTAATTTACCACCACTGATTTGCAGAAAAATGACCAATGTAAATTCTCAATTGTACACTTTTCAAAAGCCTAAGTCAGGTATTCCCTATCAGAAATGACCAAAATTGACAATATCTTGCTCATATCTCAATACGTATTCACTTTTCTAACCATTTGCTTTGCTATTATAACCTACTATAACTAACTTAGTTACCCTTGGTTTACTGCACGTGTAATGGCACTAGAATTAATACAATAGATGTCTCTACAACTGAATCCCCTAATTGCAGCCTTAAAAAAGGCCGAATCGAGTAAAGAAGCGTAACTTCAAATACAGCCAGTTATACGTTTACTACTAAAACATCTTTTTAAAAAAAGCAAACTATCCAGTGGTAAACGTATTATATATATGTAATAAAATAGAAAGCAAAGTTCTTCTTGTATCCAAATCTTAATAAGATGTACCGATTAAAAAGAATAAAACTTCTATCCACAGTAATAATCGTATCTTTTTTTGTCGCCAATTGACAGCGACGTAAACCGTAAAAACACTGTATGCAAGCAACGTAGTGTATGCTGTTGCACCAGTCGCCTCAATAGGTCATGGCAACCAAGTTAATGAAATGGATGCCCATCTACTACAAATCACGAACAACTATACAGCTCTGCCAGTCTGACACAGAGTTAAGAATACATGCAAGTTTTAAAAAGTGCAATAGTATTTGTCCACAAAATGCAGGAACCCTTGAGGTAAATTGGTCAGCCCTCTTGAAGCTTGAACCTGTGGACAAACATACAAATCAATCAACTCTTTCTTCTCTTTAAACTTTTCACTCAAGGAAGATAAAGTGGTCAAGTTTTTTGGTAGATTCTCCAGTGGAATAGAAAACTTAAGCTTACGAGGTGAAAAATTCTCCCTAACTGCATTTTTTAGCAAACGCAATCCAGAAATTTAGCATCGCATTTGCGGCAAACGGCATTTTGCTACAAATATCGAGACAAGTTGGCATAACGGAATTTTAATGCTTTTCTTTGAGCTACGGAGGGAAACCGGAAGTGAAGATTTCGTATATCCGGATAGCAGTCCCTCCAAAGACTGTTAATCGAGTCCTCTCTAATGGAGAAAAGATACCTAATATATATAGAGAGCGAGTTTCAATCGAGTGTCGTAACACCAAAACCAAAGTAATTACTTTGGCCAATCAAAAAGGAAGGAGACAGTCCAGTAAACCAATCAAAACTTGAAGTAATTACACAAAGCCGACACAAAGCGCGGGAAAATGTGTACACGCGAGCCACAATTGGTTTTGGTTTCACTTCTGATTGGTTGAAAAAGTGGCGCGAGAACTTTGAACCAATCACTGAGTGAAGTAATGCAAAACCAAAGCAATTTGCTAATTACTTTCGACACTCAATTGAAACCCGCTCTATGTAGTAGTGCCAAGACAAGTTAACAAGGAAAACATCTCACTTCCGGTTGCCGCTCGTGGCTCAAAGACGTCTCGTGCGTAAGTTATATACATTGTATTAAGTATTAAGAGCGCAGGATTTGAATCCAGAGCCCCGCGGCAAAGCCCTACGGAATGGAAGCGAGAATGAGTCCACAAGAAAATCTGTCATGTAAGCCCATACACCTGTATCATCGTTTACGGGAACCAAAAACATACCTCCAACCAATCACAATTGATGATGATCTGTACTCTATTCTCGGTTTTCACATGAGGTCATGTTGGTGTTCCGACGCAATCCTCAGGGAACTAAACTCTATATTATGCACACGCTTTTATTTGTTTTCGTTGAACAACGCGGCTGTTGATCTCTTGAGTGAAAACCAAGAATGAGGGCAAGCTTAAAGTATACAGAATACCTTGTGATACCGGCGGGACGTGTGTACATTTGCCGAACAGTCTCCACTCATAGTGCTGTTGGCCACGACGGTGAGCACAGCATTTGAAGGACTACATCCATTTTCAAAAAGATTGGCTTCTAACCAATTTATTGCAAACTTACCTTTTGGTCTCCCTCCTGAGAGTCTTCTCTTCCGGTTGCATTACCTTGATAATTTTTACGTCGGACTGCTTGTCTGAACAAATGGCAATCAGACCCATTCCAGGACAAGTTGCTAAAGTCTCGGGTACATATTCCCTGTCAACATCCAAGACAGTGAGAAGATCTCCAGAACTTACGTTGAACAACTCAAGGGGACCGCCATCTGGGTGAACGGATTTTAGAAAAATACACTCCTCGTCACTGATGAATTTACAATTGGTGACATCACTAAATTCGAGACGCACATTACCAGAAACTGCATCGAGAATGTACGCGTCGTATTTATTACGAACAACAACATATTGACCCTTGGAAGAAAATGATCCCGTAAACGATGACAAACGATCATTCTGGAGCTCGAATGCACGCCACAGCGGTTCGGTTTTACCCAATTGCCTCATTTCAATGAAGCTTGAACCGAATTCAAACGAGGCAAACAGCTGGAGGTCCCTGTAGCAAGCAATCAACCTCCCGTCTGGCAGTTTAAAGGTCGCCACAGTATCTCCACCAACAGTATCCAAAATGATCCCTTCTTGCCTTTTAAATGTTCCGCGAGGCAGTTTAAGTAAGCATGCCACCTGATCATCTGAAACAGGAAAGACAGCATATGGGCGAAAACTCCATCGTCGCATGCAGACTGACAAATCAAAGTTCCACAGTTCAAGAGTGCTCCAAGTTGTAATCAAAATACCTTCATTTAAAGGTACAAAATCACAGGAAGAGCCAAACTCTAACACTTTCTGTCCCTTAAGTTCCCCATTTGAAACGTCCCAAGCGATAATTCGATATAGCAAAATGCAGGACATTATCGCATACAAACTCTCTCCGGTTAACGAGAATCGGAGACGTGTCACATCTTGGATAACTGGAAATGGTGTGCTTTTCTTTAAGAGTACATTCCCATAAACTAGTTCAATGTAACCTCCCCATGGGTGGTTCCTTAAAACAGATTGACTGTTAAGCACTACATCAGAATAAAAGCGCGGACCACATAATACATTCAGAGGATCTCCCAACAAAAAGCCACCGATTCTATGGGATTCTAACTTAAAGTAAATATAATTCAACCAATCATGCCAACGGGAAATCGAATAGAGATGCTCAGGCCCCTTAGTCTTTTCTACTACCTGAAACATTTCAACGGAATCCATCCGATTTGAGCAATAAATTTCTCGACTGTCTGGTGAGAACCTAATCATTCCAAAACGCACTGATGAAGCTACCTCTGCTAGAGTTGAAAAACCATTTTCCCGGTCAACTAAACAAACAGAGCCCGTTGAATGAGAAATTGCCACAAGCTTTCCATCTTGGGACATCCCAAAAGATAAAATTTCTTTATCACTGTTCAGACGATCAATCTCCTTGCCATTGTTCAGATTCCACATCATGAGGCATTTTGTATCGTCGGGACAATCAGTTAACATCTCGGATCCGCAAATAGAACAAATAGAAAAAATGCAGTTGCTGGTTGGAAAAAGCGGCTTCAAGTTTCCATCAAAGGAGTAAGCAGCGTTTAAGACTCCTGGCAAGATGACATCCTTGAAAGGATGAAATACAACAGAACGATAAAAACCGCGAACCAATTCGTGCGAAGTTACAGTGATTCTAAATGGACCATCGTCTCTTGCATAATGTTTTGGTTTGACATGGCGTTTCCATTTGAGGTTACCTGAAGCAAGTGACCAAAACTGAATGCTTCCATCGCGGCATTCACACACCATGTATTCTAAGCTAGGGGACACATCCAAACAAGCCACTTGTGATCCACAAACAAACCGAGCTTGAATAGCTGTTGGGGAATCATTTTTGTTTAAGAACTCCATGTGAGGTTTATCGGAATACTTGGTCTCCAGAAGCTGGCGGGAGTCGAAAGATAATTTACTATTTCCCTCATTCAACAGACTTTGAAAGATAGTAAAGGGATGTTCCATTAAGGTTACGCGGTGCTTCTTTAAAAGAATCAATATCGACGAAAGGGTCTCATGAAACTCGGTAGATATCGTCTTCAAACTACCCTGCTTCATAACACCAACAATATCTTCAGTGGCTGCTGGAGTGTTTACACAAAGCTTTGCGTACAAAAGCTCTGGGTCTGACACATATTTTCCAACCCCTTGTTCAAGGCTGCATGATTTCATGTCCTGGTCTAACTGTAACATGTGCTGAACACCATGTTCCAAGGCATACCTTGAAGTGTCAGTGAAGGATTGTAAGTTGCCAATATCTTTGCTTTTTAACTCGTCAAACTCGTTAGAACAAAGAGTAGAAAGGATCTTATGGCCTTCCATTTCCTCTACACTGAAACAGTGCTGCCTGTAGCGTGACTTGTCTGTCAACCAGTCCCTGACTGATTTATGAAAGAAATGAATGCGATCTTCGTGAACAGGAAGAAGTGATGACACAATGGCAATGGCTTTGCTCGCCTTTCGCATAACAATCGAGGACGACAAGTTCGTGCACAACAATTTAGGAACAAAACCCAATGGAAGTGGTTCCATGGCAGCGGCAATTGCACCCAGGAAACAAAGAAATTGTTCTTCAGATATGTTTAGTTCCCTACACATGTCTTGTTCGAGCCGATGAAAATACGATTGATAAACACACGCGATGCCCGCCGGAAGGCTCTTATCCAGTTGTTCCAAGGTCAGAAGAGTTGAACACTTGTCCCTTATAAAATCTACCAAAAACTTGGCACACAGAAAGACTCCCTCTGACTTTTGCACAAGATCGTCTAAGACCAGCTCGTGCATTTCAACTTCTAATAAATCGCTTAGACTCCGTTCAAAGTAAAAACGAATGACCTTCAAGTTGTCTTCATCTTTTGGCTCCAGTATTAGTGGTTGCAAATCTTTGAGGCTGTCCCAAATGTTAACTTCGGGTCGCGTCGTCACTAAAAATCGAAGCCAAAGCGGTAAATTCTTAAACAACTTGGCAATCACGTCAAGAAGGTCATTTCGTCCTTGGTATTCACTTTCATCTAAAGCATCTATTACCACAAGGGATGTACAACCCGGATCTGCTACCCCATTCAGAGGTTCTAAAAAAAGCAAATCAAACAGATCTTTTACTTCCATGTCATTGATCTCTACGCCCAGATTTCCGGACAGCTGTTCCACAAGGGCTCTCTTGTAATCTGGAAGACAGCATGACAGGTGGGAAGCTAAAGACTGCATCATCAACTTGGGATTCCTGTGGCGTGCTCTGTCATGGTGACAAAAATGGCTTCCCGCCAATCTGCCAGCTTCTTGCATTCTTCTACACATCTCAGCAGCGATGACAGATTTTCCCATACCTGCATTTCCGGTAAGCACCAAGACACGATTTGGAGAGTTTGCATCATCCAACCAGGTGTTGATTTTCGCAAAGAAAGACTCACGGGTTCCTTCCAAGTATCTCTTTGAATAATCTCTCACATCACGTTGGGTATCAACTTTTGCAAGTTTCTTTAGGATTTTATCCTCCTGATCGGTGTTGTGTTGCGTCGCATGGATTTCAGTCACAATTTGATGTATGTCTTGCATCCTAGAATTGCTTTCCCTGACAGCTTGTTGTGTTGTGTCAACAGTCTCTTGGGTTGTTGACTGCTGGATTCGTAAGTCTTTAAGGATAGACATGTTTTTCTCGACACTCTCTTGGACTGTGTTCTGAACCTGATTAAGTTGAGTCTTCAGATCTCTTTCACTCTCTGCCCAGTCCCTTAAGGCATCAACATAATCCTCCTCTCCACATCGCTCTGCCTTCAATCGATCAACCTCTGCCTGACTTAACCCAAGAGACACTAGAACGGCACTGATTTCCTGCCACAGAGCATTGAACATCAGTTCATCGACGCCAGTCGTTGTAATGTGCCCATACAACTGATTACGAAAAAACTTAATTCGAGCAAGGTTTGCCTCACGAGAAGTGTCACTTGGGGGCGGCTTGCAATGCCATCCAGTGTGGGGAGGGGTAAGTCCACAAATTTTGGTCAGAAGGAGGAACAACAGAGTGATATCAAACGTGTTGGAGTCAGGGGCAGCTCCACCAACAGGAAAGAGCTTGTCCCACTGGTGACCATTGAGAATTCTTCTGCGTAAAAGGTTGTTAAGAATAGAATAACAGGAATTAAGATCAGCTGCTAAGTTTGCAGGAGGGTTATGAGTGTCAAAAACACGTCTCAGTACAGTTGTTCCACCATCAATAATAAGTCGACTCAGCTTGGCCCCATTTGTCTTCTCCTTAGAGCTGGCCAGGGGACCAGGTGTGGCCATTGTAATCCAAACTACTGATTTTTCACATCATATCTGCATAGAAAAGGGGAAAAAAAAGATGTTAATTGATTGACTTTTTGGATTCCATTGAGTCTTCCTAACAACCTGATTAAATGACTGATCAAGTAACTGATTAAGAATTGCCACCATTGATTACCTTTACAAAATGTAACTTCAAAGCACATGATTCACTGAAGCAAGGAAAACTAAGAAATCCAGGATCAAACGAATGCCTGCACGGGCAGTTCAACAAGAATTACCTCCGATTACAACCAGAAGAAATGAACGATTCATGATTTTATACATTTGTCAGAAGTATAAGAATTGTTAAAATTGAGCAGGAAAAAGGATGCTGGTTTTTGTTACCTCTACAACTCCTTTCAAACAATCTTTAATAATAATGTGCGTGCACTCAGCAGACCCTTCCGTGTACAGGTGGCAAGACTGTGTCAAAAATGCCATCCTTAAAAAAACATGAGCCATTCAGCAAAGTTAAAATGATCTAGATTACAAAATTGTCAAAGAACGTTCTGAACATAATGAGAGTATGACCACTGAGAGATGTTTGTGGGATTCAGTTTACACTGTCATACAGATGATCATGTAAAGTGTAATTAAACAAGTTTACATTTCAATCCACTTTTTTTTAACATCAACAAAACAAAGAGGATGAGGTGGTTTTTACTTCCATTTTACTTCTAAACCAAGTCAGCAAAACTCTTATAACATGGTCATGTGAACCAACATCTTTTACAATCACGTACAAGTGCCCACAATACTGCTGACCATGCACCACTGGATATCCACAGAGACATATGACTATAACACTAAACAAGAATAAAAACTAACCATGTAACAAGAAAATTTTGTGTGAGTTTTATTTTGCAGATTTTTTGTGGTTTGCAGGAACAAATTCTTGCGGTTCGAGAAGACTGAAATTTCTGCTGGGAACTAATTTTTGTGATTCTGACTGTTCAAACAGCAGAGAAGCAGCACATTTTATTTTCAACTTTTATTGTATGTTATATTTTTGAAGTCAATGTTCACTATACTTACACGCCATTTTAGAGACATATCACTGTTAAACCTTACCACACAAATAACTTTAGTGGTGTTTTATTTCACAGGTTTTTTATTCTGCGGGAACTTTTTTTTGCAGATTGGAATCAATCTGCAAAAATTAGAACTCCAAAAATCTTGATATGCTACACGATAAGCGTTCATTCTGAATTAATTAATGCCGTTATGCCATTCAGTGTCTTGTTGACACATCACTGAATATCTCATTAAATGTAACAAAAAACATTCCCGGTTTTTCAGAAAACACACAGCAAGCACTGGGCTGCCTATAATTAATTTTGACACCTCATTTTGCAGTAATTTGGAATGGGAAGAAAACTGTGCACTTGAGGTTAACACAGAAAGTTTAGCTGAACCATTGTTTACCAGAAAGGTGACATTATTAACAAATCAAAAACTGGGGCTTTTTGTTTCAAAGTTTACCAAGACAAAGCTGAAATAGAAATTAGGAAGAAAGTTGCTGACACGCCATTATTACTTGAACACTCATATTAAATAATAAGTAAATATTTCATAAACTACTTCAAAAGAATATTTAAACACAAATTACAAGAGCCATTTATACATGTACAAGTAAAATAAATAAATAGCTCCAGAATTTACTGACCATACTCATCGCGCAATTTCAATAATATTAGTAATCACAATAAATAAAATTAATAAATATTATTCTGGAAGGTACATGTATAAACTAACATTAGTTTCTAAGAACATATCTATACTGCGTTCCACAACAACCACACACAGATGGTTATATTGGCCTATCTTCACAAACACTTCTATAACATTCAAATGACTTCAACACACCCCACTATACAGTGTAAATCACTTCCCCACGTGAGGGTGAGACTTGCAGATTTTACTCTGTCTAACACCAGATGAGTCATACACACCAACTGGGGGCACTTTAGGATAGTGTGAATTGGTTAACAACATCTTGGTGCACCCCTTAACCTTTTGTCGCACCTGAGAGTAAGACTTACTAATTTTTTCTCTAGGCACAAGCGGGCCGAATTCTGCGAATCCTGCAACATGATTGGCTTTGGGCACGGGCAGAATTTTTTTATCTTGCTCGCCAAACCGGGTGAAATCCTAGCCCTGGTTGCACAAGGCAATGTGTAATAACCTTAAATTTCCATTTTTTGACACAGAACCATTTACATACAAAAGTAAGTGTTTCAAAACAGATTTTTGTTACACAAGAAGCATGGAAATAGAATTCAAACAGAAATATTTTTCTTTGAAACCTTCAGTCACTTACTACATTCGCTATCAAGCGTGGTGCGAGTCAACATTTAAAAAAGTGATTTAAGGGAAGAAGAGAGAGAGTCAGAGAAGAAAAGAAAAGTTATTTACCAGCTAAGGGTCAGTCCATAAAGTGAAAACCTGTGACCTTAGTCTTGAAAAAGCCGCCTATACGGACCTCCCAACTCAATTAATATATATGTAGTATAAATTTTACACTGGCTAACACCAGATGATTTTACCTGCCAGTTGGGGGCGCTTTAGGTTTTAACGTGTTAAGACACTCAAGTCATCAAATTTAGAAGACGCATACAAAACACAGAACCCACATCCATGACCACTGACCGCTTCATGGACCCATACCCTAGCCTACATGTATGGACCACCCCTCATTTTCAGGTACCGGTAAAGTATTGTTTTTAAAACCAATACTTTTTGCGAGTAGACAAATAACTTTTTTGTTAATGTTCACTATAAAGGCCGATACACATAAGGGGTTTTACTCCCAGAGCAAAGCTTCTCCATGTATACAAACCATTTCAAGGAAAATCTTCATCCTCGGGAGCAGAATTTCCACCCTACAAAATGCTCCATGATTTTAAAAAGGTTACAGTAACTGCTCTATTAGCCCCTCCTCTCATCCAGGCAACTCACTCATTACTGGATCTGGCTTTAGAACATGATCTAAACTCAGCATTGTCCTCTCAAAAATCCCAAATATCGAAGCAGAAGTTGCTCTTGTCCTGGGTAAGGCCCCAGGATAATAAGGCGAACGTCAAGGATGAGAAAGTAGAAACGCTTGGGGTGCAGAAATGCCAGAGAGGAGTCTGAGAGTAACCAGGATAATGCTGCTGTTGAGTTTATTGAAACAGATGGTTCCCATTACCTCTACTTGGAGATGGAAGAAATCAGCCAAGAAATCATACCCTTTTAAGTCCTACAGCAACAGGAATACGTAGCTCCTTTCAGTTGGGGTGCTTTGATCGCCACCTGTGGCTGCATTACTGTGAAAGTTTTTCTGATAAAGTCTATGTATGCCTCTAAAGCAACTCAGACAGTCTAGTGCAGTTAATGGGTTCCTGCTATAGTGACTACAAATTTACATTTGTACTATGATGACTCTTACAGATGAAACATGGTTTCACGATTCAGACACAGCCCTTACACTTATACACCCTTTATTT
This sequence comes from Montipora foliosa, assembly GCF_036669935.1. Classification (NCBI taxonomy): domain Eukaryota; kingdom Metazoa; phylum Cnidaria; class Anthozoa; order Scleractinia; family Acroporidae; genus Montipora; species Montipora foliosa. The sequence continues at coordinate 39,780,713 of NC_090877.1, read as the reverse complement.
ATGGAGGGTAACACCTTGAATAGCTAAAAGCTAATAAACTTGTGGCCCTCAAAAATTAGAAAAAGTACAGAATTCAAATATCTAAAAAGCTATGCTATCAAATCTATAAATTATAATAAATTTAAAGAAAACAACAAAACTTTTGAAATTACAAGACATGTTTCGACAGAAACTTCTGTCGTCTTCAGTTGATTAATGTACAAAGTGTTAAGTTGAATTTATAAGTCGGAAAAAGTGCTAATTATGCCAGTAACAACGGAATGTACATAAAACGTGACAATGTGAGAATTAAAAGGATAGTTTTAGATTTGCGTGATGCAGTTGTTGATTAAGAGAAGGTTGTTCTCTTTGAATATGAAAAGCTTCTTTTATCTTGAGTTGAAAAGTTGTAGAGGCGTGATCTAAAATATGGAAACAGTCCCCTGAAGACAGGGTGCAACATTGTTCAGAATTCTGTAGGTGTTTGAAAATGTGAGAGGCCCTATCACTGACTAAGTGCTCATGCACGCGTGTGGAAAAATGCCGGGTTGTTTCGCTGACATAACAGGCATTACAGCCCGCACATTAAACCACATGTGAACGAAGCCTGCCAGGGATAGGATCTTTCACACCAAGCAAGTTGCCTATCTTAAAGAAGGAAAAAACTAGTTTGATGTCCAAATCATTGCAGTAGCCCTTGATAAAGTCACGGATATTTTTCTGAGTTACGACAGAAAAATGGCCTATGTACATGTAAGGTAGCTAAAAACAAAATATAGGCGAAGTGGGAAGGGAACCCTGGGGACAATGATTACTTAGGGTCCCAGTAATGTAACGGTTTACAACCCTTTCAATTAAATGGGCAGGGAAAAGATTCTTTTTTAGGATTTCCATAAGCTTAGTTATGTCCTCGTGTAGCCCCAACCAGGTGTTAATCTTATAGGCCCTATCAATAAGAGTCCTGATGACACCCACTTTGTAAGCGTATGAAGTGAAACTGATATAATTAGTTAGTAACCCAGTAAAGGTTTTCTTACGGTAAACTCTAGTTAGAAAAGAAATGGGATCATTATTACCAACCAAAACATCTAAAAAGGGTCATTTGTGATGAGCTTCTTTTTCCATAATGAACCTAATGTTTGGCTGTCTAGATTTGATGTAATCTCTAGACAGCCAAACATAAGGTTCACTATGGAGAAAGAATCTCATCCCAAATGACCCTTTTTAGATGCTTTAGTTGATAATAATGATCCCATTTCTTTTCTAACTAGAGTTTACCGTAAGAAAACCTTTACTGGGTTACTAACTAATTATATCAGTTTCATTTCGTACTCTTACAAAGTGGTTCTCATCAGGACTCTTATTGATAGGGCCTATAAGATTAACACCTGGTTGGGGCTACACGAGGACATAACTAAGCTTATGGAAATCCTAAAAAAGAATCTTTTCCCTGCCCATTTAATTGAAAGGGTTGTAAACCGTTACATTACTGGGACCCTAAGTAATCATTGTCCCCAGGGTTCCCTTCCCACTTCGCCAATATTTTATTTTAAGCTACCTTACATAGGCCATTTTTCTGTCGTAACTCAGAAAAAGATCCGTCACTTTATCGAGCGCTACTGCAATGATTTGGACATTAAACTACCGGTAGTTTTTTCCTCCTTTAAGATAGGCAACTTCGTTGGTGTGAAAGACCCTATCCCTGGCCGGCTTCGTTCACGTGTAGTTTATAAGTTTGCATGTGCGGGCTGTAATGCCTGTTATGTCGGTGAAACAACCCGGCATTTTTCCACATGCGTGCATGAGCACTTAGTCAGTGATAGGGCCTCTCACATTTTCAAACACCTAGAGAATTCTGAACAATGTCGGGCCCGTTGTTACTGGCATAATTAGCACATTTTCCGACTTATAAATTCAACTTAACGCTTTGTACATTACTCAACTGGAGACGACAGAAGTTTCTGTCGAAACATGTCTTGTGATTTCAAAAGTTTTGTCGTTTTCTTTAAATTTCTGACTTGCCTGCTGATATCAAGATCCTTTGGAAAAATTATAATAAAAATTAAATTAAATTAAAATATCAAGCTAAATACTAAAGTGATTTAAATTAAGCTGTTCTTTAAAAATTACATTAAATAAACTCTTCTTAAATACAGGAAGAGAATCCTTAGTCTTAATTCTAAAGATAACTTTTTCCAAAGTTTACAAGCTCTAACCAAGAAGGACTTTCCACCTTCTGTCTCAGGTACATACTTAGGGCAAACTAAATTAAATTTAGCATACCTAGTATTTCTAGAATGGACTTGATTACAATGTATTAACAGTAAAATGTTTGATTAAATAATTGGGTAAGCTACAGTCTCAGTCACAAATGTTGTAACGCCGACGGAAATTTTTCCCTCCTCCCCTTTCAATGTTGATGTTTATGGGTTCCAATGCAAGAACTTGCCAGTAAACGCAACATTAGAACGGCAAACGCAACATTGAAGGGAGGGAGGGAGGAGGAGTGCGTTATCAATAGCTTGGATGCGAGTTACGTGCTTTTCAAGAAAGTGTTACAACTATTTATGACCGAGGTTGTAGGTACCCTGAATAAGTTTGAAAACTAGAGAACCACTGCTTATCTCATTTTCTTCATAAAAAGGAATCCATTTTAATTAATTAACTAACTAAATAATTGTCCAGATGGCGAATCTCCATCGGCAAAGAAAATAATGCTTACACCCGTCCAATGCATCCTCTGAACCCAAAATCCACAAATTGCTTAAAATCTTTGTGCCTCTTCAGTTTTTCCAGGCCTGCTACAGCTCTGATGCAAAACGAGAGTTTAAAAATCTGAAAGCCTGAACCTGTGCTGCATATTAATTCAGTCCCATACAAAGACATTGCATTCTTAAACTAGTGAATCTTTGACATCATAATTTATCCTTGATCGAGCTCTCTGAAGACTTTAAAGTTACCGGTAGTAATGGCAGACCATTACATAAAACAAGTGCCTTTTAGTAATTAAGGGTTAAAACTTGGGTCACTTAGTGTTCAGTTAACACAGTTTTGAAATCCAAAGGAAAAAATATTTGGTTTTTTGATCATAGCACCACTTTAAATTAGACCTCAAGTAAGTTGCCATGTTTGACCCTTCTCTGTTGAAAATCAGCTTTCCCAAAACAATATTTTTTCATTTGCTCCCTCAAGGGTACGATAATAAATATAGAGCAAGCTAGCTCCTGCAGCATGCACCCTGATGTGTACTGGTTGTGCAAAATGACCCTGGAGCTTGCCCCAAGAGCAAAACCACTTGTGGGTATCGGCCCTGGTGTTCAATAAATATAATTTAACTGTGTTGCATTTAGGTCACTGCTGTTAAAGAGGTCTCTCATGGAATGACTGTTTTTTGAAGTTGAAGTAGCTTTCCTTTCCTTTGTTTCCGGTAGTTTCCTTATTTTCCCTATTTCGAAAAAGACCTGAATCTGATAAGTTCCTTGCTCTTTTCTCACTATGTCTTGAAGCATTCCATTACAAGTGGCACTGTAAACATGATGACTGAAAACACTTTTCTTCATGACATTATGCATCCCTTTATCCCATAGGGTCATACTCAATCCTCAGTCCGTTTTATTATATTCTAATCGCTGTTATATTTTTTGGTTGAGATAACTATAGGTTTTCATAGAGCTCAACTAAGAGTTAGCACTAACCAATTACTCTGAAAATATCAGCCGTAGGGAAGCAGTATCATCTGCAATTTCGACAAAATGCTAACCACTCCTTGAGGGCATCATTTTCGGTCGAGTGCTGCTTGCCTAAAGCCATGATGCCTTGATTATGATTTCATTATATTCGAATTAAATATGAAATGGATTCACATCAACTAATTACAGTCCCTGATTTTAACTGGATTATAATTACTTCAAACAACCTTAAGGGGGTTCTTTGAAGTAATTACAGTGCATAATTCAACACGTGGTGGTATGAGCAGACGAAAATTCTAACCACTTCATGGAGCGAAGATTTGGATTTGTCTTCTTCTATTCTTGGAAGCTATCCTTGGTTCTTTTCTCGCTTCAAGCAAGGTGATGATAATCTAACCATGGTAGCCACACGATACTGTGCCATTTTGTCTCACACTGCCTATTGTATTTGATTCTCACAAATGTGAACAGAACCACAATTGAATTTAAAATTGAATGGACTATGGTACAATGTAGCCTGAATTACCGGTATACTTCAGTTGATCATTATCAACATTGAGTGTGAACATGGTTTAACTGTAGGCAGAGAAAGCCCTGGGAATGATATTATGTGTGGTTCATGAACTGGGTCCACAGAGGGGTTGTCCATGTTTTGTATAAGTATAAATCTCGTGCATTCCTGCATGTGTATCTTTAAGGGAATGCAAACTAATATTAATTTAAAGAAAATAAAGTCATTTGACTTGATTTGTCATAATCCTGTACTTTTAAACCTTTACTACATTAAAGCTAAGTTTATTTACTATCAGCCAAGTACTTTAATAAGATCATGATTCATCTGATTTTATAACACAAGTACAATCGTCAGACTGTGTGTGCACAGGTGACCCAGGCTCACTGTGTGTAGGTAAATATAGAGAACATATGAGGCGAAGTTTAGTATATATAATATATCTATTATGAAGGAAGGTGAACGGGGACCATTTTCCCCGAAACTTCGTGTACGTATTAAAGACAACAACAGCTCACCACATGGTAAGTTTTATCAATTTTTATTTCCCTTTTCTAGCAAATTTTCAGACCTAAACTTCGCCTCATATGTTCTCTATATTTACCTACACACAGTGAGCCTGGGTCACCTGTGGTGTGTGTAGCATTTAAAGTTGTTCATGTTTACAAATTCTCACTTCACAAATAGAGGAGACTTCACAACATGAAAGACCGTTTTTTCATGCAGAAAAAGCATTGCTTCTAGTGTATTCAAGGTGACGATGGGACGCAAATGCAAGTTTCTTTGCTGTGAGAGCTACAAAAAATTTAAATCGCCGCACGGAGTGGATTGCTCAAATTACCTGTTTAGTCGAAATCATCACACCATTGCGCAGTTTCATGAGATACAGCTGACATCGAACATGAAAACTACCGGTAAATAACCAGAGCCAGAAGCAGCTTGATGAACTTTTGACGAACGAATCACTCAGCTGCAGACCTTCACGCCACGGAAACTTTCATCTTTCAAGAAAGATGGTGGCAAAGGATCTTGGGCAAACTTCCGGCTTCAGTACACAGGACACCCATACTATCTTTTGTTCGTCAAAAAACTAGAAAGCCTCACGGTTCATTTAGGCTTTAAGCATTTCCTTCACAAATTATTATATATTTTTGACAAATAGCCAAAGATTAACCACAATCTAATTGCAAGCCACAAATGCAAAAATTTAAACCACTCAAAAAAGTCAATCCTACACCACCAGAACTCACCATTGGCAGAAAACTAGGAATGCTGACAACATGTTTGATGTCACGATGGGTTCATACGACGGCGCTGAAACCTGCGAACTAGTGGGTGCATACATCCTGTCCTTACTTGCCTCAAAATGCAAAGATGAAATAGGCCTCTAGCGCAAAACGTCAGCAACATTTTAAAATCTAACGGCCTCAAAATTACAATCGAAGCAGACAACTTATTTCCGGGCTTATTTCCCGCTTATATCCGAACTGAATCGGAAAAAATTCAAACACAGAATAATTTCGCTGCAGAACAATCTGCGGTTTGTACTAAGCTGATTCATTTCAATGCTACATTGCTATTTTAATAATTTTGGTTTCTTAAGCTGCAGAGTGAAAGAATGATACCGTTTGCCCCTAGTTTTTGCTATTTTCCTGTGCAATTGGTCCCCGTGTGTAAACACTGCTAGGGACTAGTCCCTGCGACCAGTCCCTTCGTGTAAACTCTTCAGGGAACTCATTTGCAGGGACTAGTCCCCTCGTGTGTGCTGACCTTTAATTTGTTACGCAAATTTTGACAGAGAATATTAAATTACAAAAAACATCCACGGAAAAATCGTTAATAAAATCTTCATTTTTGAGTGTTTATCTGGACAAAAAGATGCTACACTTAGCGAGAAATAATATTTTAAGCGAATAGAAGAAAATTGCCTTCGCCCTATGAAGAGTTAAACAAAAATCAAACAACTACATTGTATAATGTATTTACAAAACTGCTTTTTTTTTAACCTTTCGGTATTGACACGAGGGATAAGCTGCAAAGAGAACAATATCTCTTGCAGGGGAAAGAGAACATAAAGAGGACGCGATCAGTGGAGTTTCATTGATGCTTTTCCAACTCCTTTTCTCTTTCCTTCATAATCTTCTGAACTGGCTCTATACTTTGGATATTTAACAATTATTTCATGAGTACGCGTTGGATATGAGATGTTAAATGGCCAACGAGGTTTGTAATCTTTCTTTTATTAAATTTTCTTTAATTTCTTACGCTTGGGCACTTAAAATCAATCAGTTTCCAGCTTGGCAATCATTTTCCATATTTGGTCATACGGTATATGAGCTGATAACTGAGATTGAGTGAACCAGTCAGGAATCTAGAAACGCAATATCCAAGGTCGAAAGATTAATAAATCCAAACAGAAAGGCTCTATTTGTGGGCTATCAATTTGACTTAGGTATTTAGTTTACAAAGCTATTTCCAAAACTCTTACACAATATGAAAAGAGCGACTTAATTGTGGTATGAAATAAGTAATGCAAGTCTGGTATGCTATAACCATCGGCTTTGCACACTCTAAGAATATGCATAAGTTTTAGAGCCCTTTCAATGAGATTATCAAATTGTGGGATAATTCTGGAAGATTACTCCAGTGAAATTCAAATATCAGAGCTCCCCAATGTTACCAATTGACTCTGGGGAACACTAGAATGTTCTTCTTTTAATAACAAGTCCCTTGGTCTCACTTAGGGCGCTTTCCATTTGACAGAACTGACCGGCCAGACCAGGCATTTGGAAGGACTAACTCTAAAACGCCTTCAAATTAACACTCTGCGAGGATGATATACACTCCTCCGGGGAAGAAAACGAGGGATTATCATGCAAGTGTTCTTTCAAATTGTTGCATTTTCTATGCAAACTGACGGGTCTGGCCGGCCAGTTCTGACAAAAGGAAAGCCCCCTTATATATAGTTCCAGCTCCACTGATTGTGTTCCGTCTAAAGAGTTTAAGAAACGACGGCGGCTACGTCTACGACAACGCCACAAAACAATAATAACATCATTGGTTAAAAGAGCATAAATAACAGTGCAGCATGTGCAGCACAGATTTTAGGTCCTCTGTATAATGACGACGTGAAATCACCAAATTTGTGGCGGTTTTGATGACAACGTAAGCATACAATAGAGAATCTTTAATTCTATATTCTCACCCTGAAACCGCTCGTAGCGGTTTATTTTTAGGATACTTCGCCACCATAATGTAGGACGTGAACGAGACTGAATAATCGCGACAGACTTACGATAAAGCAAAGTTATATTTTCAGGTGACGTTTTCGTCGACCCGCGCCGTCGTAGATATTTAACTCCCTATTACCCACCTCCTCTGACGCATTAGGGACCTTTAGATTCTAGGACGAGGACGAGAACGAGGACGAGTTTTGACGGCCCGTTTTTACATACCTATGGTTGGGTGCAGCGGGAAATCATCATCATCATCATGATCATGATGATCATCATCATCATCATTATTATTATTACGTGTTATTTGACTTTAATTCAGGTAAAATAAGTAAGGAGCATGCACGACATCAGGGCGATGCACTTCAGGAAGGTGCATCTAAATGAAGAAGGGGACGCACAGGTGAAGGTTAGTGCATTTAAAGTGAAGTAAATGCGAATAGGTTATAAGGGGCGTAGGGGAAGACTTCAGTCGCAGAGACCATTTCTTTTGAAATGCATTCAAATTAATACTATCTCTTGAAATTTGTTTTTCAATTTCCATTGAGTTTCGGATTATTCAGGTTATGTTAAACCGCAGATCCTGCGGCACTATTACTAGGGAATTATTTATACAAAGAAAGGCAGATGACATATGTTGGCGTCATTTATATGCCAACTTATTATATGGTTCTGTCTCACAAGGACTGGGAACTACCAAGTTCACGAATTTGATTGGCTGAAATCGATATTGACCGCGGTCTAGATTTTCCCATCTAGACCGGCATCTGGACCGGTAATGTTTTGCGGTGAAAAGATGCAAACTAAAATGCAAAAATATTGAGTATTTTCTTCTACCAATATTTATTTATGGAAGTGCCAAACAGCATGATGACAAAAGAGAGGATGACGAGCAAACTTTGACAGAATTAAGTTCAGCTCATCGCCACTCATCGCCGTTCGCAAGCAAAACGTCAGTTAGTACAAACCAGTTACATTAAACGAATTAAATTGTTCTTGTTTGCCATATAATAAACATCTTATTAACCGAGCTTAGTCAGTCTGTATGGGAGAATCTTGACCTCGGTCGTGTGTACAGACCTCACTGCGTTCGGTCTGTACTCACGACCTCGGTCAAGATTCTCCCATACAGACCTCCTGCTCGGTTAATAAGAGCTAAGTAATGCCTTTTTCTGGTTCAGTACAAGCAAATGAAAAAGTCGTCAATCTGCATAATCTGTACAATCTGCAATCTGCTTTTTCTGAGGGGTGTCTAGAAAACGCAGGCCTAGAAAATGCAGACCCGCAGACCTAGAAAACGCAACGCAGACCTAGGAAATAACGCTTCCTTCGCAATCACTATTACATAATAACACGCTTAAAGTGGCTCTCGACCGCCATGCACCAATTATTACTAAGACTGTCACGAAAAGACCATCAGTTCCATGGTTTAACGATGAAGTCAAATCTGCTAAAAAAGAAAAGAGGCGTGCGGAAAGGAAATGGCGTAGAACAAAGCTGCACAGCGACTTTATCGACTTTAAGGCCAAAAAGAACATTGCCACCTGTGTCATGAAAAGAGCTCGTACAACCTACTACACAGATCTTATACAAGGAAACAGTGATGACTCACGTAAGCTCTTCAAATGTGCAAAATCGCTGTTTAATCAAGAAGCCGACCTGACCTTCCCAGGCTATAATGATACAACAAAACTAGCCAATGACATCGGAAGTTTTTTGCACAGAAGATTGAGCGCATTCGCAATGAACTTGATACAGCTGCCTCAAACCTTTGTCCAACAGCGACAGAACCACTATACACATCATGTCCTACTCAGTTGACTTCCTTCACCGAACTGAGTGAAGAAGACGTCAAGGACCGGCTGTGACTAAAAGTGGGACGGGGACTTGGGACGTGGGGACGTGGGGACTTGGAGACGTCGGAACTTGGGGACTAGGGGACGTGGGGACGTGGGGACGTGGGGACGTGGGGACGTGGGGACGTGGGGACGTGGGGACGTGGGGACGTGGGGACGTGGAGACGTGGGGACGTGGGGACGTGGGGACGTGGGGACGTGGGGACGTGGGGACTCGGGGACGTGGGGACGTGGGGATGTGGGGATGTGGAGACTCGGGGACTCGGGGACGTGTGAACTCGGGGATGTGGGGACGCATTTTTACCATTTGTTTAACTTTTCATCATATTTCACAAAATCTTCGTCTGTTGATCGTAACTGCGTTGTACCCCTGTTTAAGTTCCTCGTTTGTATGATATGAAACAGAGATCTAGTAAATATATATATAGTATAGTTTATTACTCGTCTTCATAAAAAGGTGACTTTCATTATACTACTATCAAGTTACATAGTGGAGTAATTTAGGTAAAACGAAGGGACAATTTTTTTTTTGCATTAAGTCCTTATTTGACATAGGCAACATGAACGAAACGTTGGTATGACCATTTCTCAGATCATTTTACAATTCCCCAAGTATATCGAGGCTTAAACATTTAAAAGTACTTCCACTTTCTGCATCCTAACCTTTTTATTTTAAATTATGCATTTCACTCGTAGTTGTCTGTCACGTCACATTTCTTGACTGAAGACTTCATAACGCTTGTTTTTGAGATTGGGGGAACGTTTACCCTAAAAAATTCCGACAAAGTTTTGCTTGAAACTGCTTAAAACCACCATTAACGTACAATTATACCTATCAATGTGATATCGTTCATTTTTATTGTGACCTCTGTGTGATTTGACCTTTTTTTTTTCTTTTAATTTTATTTACCGTTGCCATTAAGATGGGCATATGATTAAAAGGCAGAGTGATATCGATAAAGCCTCTATAGGAGTACTACAGCAAGGTATCTTGATATAAGATTACTTTCCCATCCTCCTTTCCTATAAAATATTTCAATTGTTTTTAGCCCTTAAAAATCACGTGACCCATTTCAGATGAAAGAGGGAGTACAAAGCAAAGTACGCAGATTTCAAGTTAACGTCGATTGGATAAATGTTTCCACGTAAAACAAAAAAATGCCAACTTATTCGCTTGGTCAAGCCTTAACACACAGAAGCGTTATTTAGCTTCTGGCCCGGAGACGGTACTTTAGGAATTTCTGGGTGGGGGATGTGCCTCTAGGACCTTGGAACCCTTAGCCTAAACCAGAGCTTTTGCTACCCCGTACCAGAGTAAACTCCCCAAACCCTCCCTATCCAAGAGTAACTGTTTTTCAGAAACTACTGAGGTCCAAAGCAAAACCTATACCACAATTGTTTCTCTCTCAAAAAATGATTTATTTATACTTGAAGGCGCTAGTTTCTAAAGAAACTGTGGTGCTGTGTCGGTGGAGAAGTAGTATACAAAAATTTGGTTTTATCAACTTTCCTTAGTCTAGATAAAATCTTCAACCAACTGGTCAGTTCCGTGAAAAATTATATCCAATTCTAGAAACAAACGCTCTGATTTATGTATCCTATCCTAGAGCAAACTGCTTGAAACCCATACCCTTCACAGCGGCACATACCTATATAGCTCATATATGGCAGTACACCCCTCTCCCTCCTGGGGGGCTTCTGGCCCTCTGATGACGAACATTTTCGACAACATCAACGGTGACAACCAGAATCAAAGGTAACAAATTGAACAAGCGCCAGGAAAGATGCCGCCAACAAGGACATTGGCACGGTATTTAAACTTCAGTTACAGAGAAGGAGTCATAAGGCTCAAGTTTCTGAGCAACAACAACAACAAACGCTGCAACGTGAAATTTCAGCTGCAGTGTCAGCAATGGGCCATTAGGTCTTCTGCTTTGTTTCACATTCGAGCTCTGTGACGAGTGGCGAGAATGACTTTTCGAGAATCCAATTTTTGAATTTCGCTGTGTATTTAGCTGGTACTTGAAAAGCAAAATAACACAAGCAATTCAACTTTCTTGGCGATGTTGTCCCATTTCTGAAATTCTATACTTCGAAAATGTGTCGCCGCGTCCCCACATCCCCGAGTTCACACGTCCCCGAGTCCCCGAGACCCCACGTCCCCACGTCCCCACGTCCCCACGTCCCCGCGTCCCCACGTCCCCACGTCCCCACGTCTCCGAGTCCCCAAGTCCCCACGTCCCCGAGTCCCCACCTCCCCACGTCCCCGAGTCCCGACGTCCCCACGTCCCCACGTCCCCGAGTCCCCACGTCCCCGAGTCCCCGCGTTCCAAGTCCCACGTCCCCGTCCCACTTTTAGTCACAGCCTCAAGGGCCTAATTGGGAGATCAAGCAAGAAGACCTGCAGTTTAGACCCCATGCCCACCTCCTTGGTGGTCGAAAGTCTAGATGTACTCTTGCCAGTCATTACTCGTATGTTAAATCTTTCTCTTCAAAATGGCAACTTCCCTGCTACCTGGAAGCTAGAAGATGTCGACCTAGACCAAAGATTGCTGCTGAAGCACTCTTCGCCAACCTGCGACCAATCAGCAATCTTCAATTTGCTTCAAAACTGACTGAGCGGGCGGTGTTCTGTCAAATCCACGATTATCTTACCATAAACAGACTCTACCCTAAGGCGCAATCTGCTTATCGTGAACATCATAGTACAGAAACTGCCCTGTTGCGAGTCAAAAATGATATCCTACTCAACATGAACCAGCAGCGTGTCACATTACTCGTGCTTCTTGACCTTAGCGCAGCATTTGACACTGTCGATCACACCATATTGCTGGACCGTCTGTCCTCTGACTTTGGCATATCAGGGCAAGCCTACTCGTGGTTCGACTCCTATCTTTGCAACAGATTTCAGTCTATCTCCATCAACGGCAAGACATCGACCAAGTTCCATACAAAGTACGGCGTCCCACAGGGTTCCTGTCTTGGGCCTCTTTTGTTTGTTCTCTATACAAGTAGACTGTTCAAAATCATCGAACATCACCTTCCTGATGTGCATACCTATGCGGATGATACACAACTGTATGTATCATTCAGCCCAGACTCAGGCTCTGAGCAGTCAGCAGCATTATAGGCCATGCAAAGTTGTATTGTGGATATAAGGAACTGGATGCTCCAAGACAGATTAAAGCTAAACGATGACAAGACCGAGTTTATCGTAATTGGCACCAGACAACAACTTGCCAAAGTCAACGTAGATTCCTTACAGGTTAATTGGAGAGAGCATAGTTACAGCAGCCAGCAAAGTAAGAAATTTAGGCTGCTGGTTTGATGATCAACTCAAGATGGACACGCACATTAATAACATCTGTAGATCTGCATTTTTTCATCTCTACAATATTAGGAGAATAAGGAAATATCTTAGCTCTGACTGCGCACAGACTTTAGTGAATGCGTTTGTTACCAGTCGATTAGATTTCTGCAACAGCCTGCTCTATGGGTTGAAAGGTAACCAACTACAAAAACTTCAGCGCGTCCAGAACGCGGCCGCCCGTGTCATCTGTAACATCAGCCGCTATGAGCATATTTCACCTTCGTTATACAATCTCCACTGGCTGCCTGTCAGCTACCGAATCCAGTTTAAGATATTATTGCTTGTATATAAAACTCTTAATGGCCTTGCACCCCTGTACCTATCAGAACTCATAGAACTGAAAAAGCCTGGGAGATATTACCTGAGAACCAATTCGGACACACTCTTATTGAAGTATCCTGCGTTCAAGAGTCTTACCACTCTTGGTGACCGCTCATTTACATGTGCGGCACCAAAACTCTGGAACAGTCTCCCCAAGGCAATACGAAATGCGAACAATGTAAACACCTTTAAGCGCCTTCTGAAAACCCATCTTTTCCGCGATGCATTCAGCTGCTATGAGAAACAGTAACTATGCGACTCATTTTTATTTATATATAGATTATCTTTTGTACGCATCTTTTCCGCGATGCATTCAGCTGCTATGAGAAACAGTAACTTTGCGGCTCATTTTTATTTATATATAGATTATCTTTTGTAAATAGGTTTTGTAAATAAGTTTAATGAGCTTTATATATTATAACAACTTGTAATTAAGGTATATTAAGTTTCTCTCGATATTGTAATTTTTCTTTCCATATTGTAATGCGCCTGTGAGCATCTCTCAATGTAACAGGCGCACTATAAGTAATAAATTATTATTATTATTATTATTATTATTATTATTATTATTATTATTATCATACTAAATTCTCACCAATTCAGTTCAGTGACGAATAATATACATGTAATGACTTTTGACCTCTGTGATTTATGTGGAAGAGCCTCAAAACCTGTGTTGGAAGTAAGTCGCAAGGTCGCTAGAAATGGTTTACTTTTAGTTTGATAATTTAACATCTTTTATCAAATCATGGCGCTCGCAGAATTCTAACGTTGACAAAACGCGAGGGCACCGTTGCTTTTATTATACTGGGTATAGGCAAGAGAAAATGAGGGGACAGAGAGGGGGGCTCAAGGCGTTGGCCGGGATATGTTATGTCCACGAAAGTTATTTTTAGACGAGCGGAAGTCTTTGTTCTAGCGGAAGTCTGTCTTCTGAGACGTCCGCATGCAGTCTTGCCTCGCTCTCAGGTTCTTAGTGAAAAGAGAAAATGATGGCGCACGTGAAAGGCTGATGAATATATATTTTCTTTCAAACATTGGACCGAGGTTGGCCTGCATGCGGACGTCTCGGAAGACTTCCGCTCGTCTAAAAATAACTTTCGTGGACATGACATATCCCAAGGGCTGGACCGGGAGCCTCCTTCTCTGTCCCCTCATTTTCTCTTGGTATAGGGTGATAATATCATGATCATCATAGGGAACTCGTGGGAATAATGTAGTTAGACAAAAGTTCCATTTACTCAGTGTCACTGTGAAACACGAAAATTTCTTTTACTCATCAGTGGCACTAAATAACGGTATCCTACCTGTCAAATAGAGGATATTACATGGCCGCGCGGGGATACGAATTTTATCTTCGAGTGCTGCAAGTATCTCTCACGAGTGAGCAAAGCAAACGAGTGAGAGATACTTTCAGCACGAGAAGATAAAATTCGTATCCCCAAGCGGCCATGTAATGTTCTGTTTATTATATAGATATTGATGAAATGTCTAGATTTAAAACAACTTGTTTTATTCAGTTTCGGAATGATGAAAAAGTGGACACCAACCGCTAAAACACGCATGTTGTGTAACATAAAACAAGATATGAAAGTTATGAAAAAGAAATCATGATAATGTCAAATTTTGCAATAAAAATGTTAATGTAGTAGAGAAGAATTATATTAAAGCACAAAAGTATCTTGCAATGAAAAGAAAACTCGCGTTTTATTGGCTAATCGTGTTGGTTACCATGACAACACCTATATCCTCACATGTGAAAGATAAAAATGATATGTTCACTGCGTGCGGTGAAGATATGATTTTTTAGTAAAAGGAGAAATCCTGGTATTTCATCAATATCTATATAATAATATACAATAACATCAATAATATCAACTTCTCCCTTTTACTGCCATATTTTTCACACTGGTTGGTTTTCTGTATTTTCTGCATTTATGCTAGAATTCATGGAGTCCACTGATTGCAATTTGGTGGTGGCGAGTTTACTGGGGCGAGGTGACCGTATTAAGCTTTCATATTCTCGTTTCAAAATTTAAGTTGTTTTCATGTCGCAAATTTTGTTGCTGATGGCAAAATATTCTATTCGCGATCGGCACTTCCTGAAAACTTCCTTCTGCTCTTCCTAAAAACTGTGTATCAATATTTATTTACTTTTGCATCAAGATTTGTTTTGCATAAAACAGGCTAACAAATCTGTACCTTGCTTAGGTCGCATTTTTGAGCGTTAAAATAGAAGTTTCTGAAAGCAAGTAGTAAAATTTGGAAGTCACCCATCCAAATACTAACCTCGCCAGTGAAGTGAAGCTAGTGAAGGTTTGTCTTAGAACGCTCAGAGTGCACGCTTAATTAAACTTGTGGTGTAACCGAAGTTGTAAGGGAACTTGAAAATGATCAACATGTCAGCATCGAAACCAATGTTTCTCGATTCCCTTCCTTTTCTTCAATCTTTCTAGGTTTAGTATTTTACTAGTAACCACAAGTCTTCTCAGGGGGCTATTTACCTAAGACATCTACCATGGCACTATAATGATATACGGTACCAAGTAAGTGCATGTGAAGTAAATGCGAATAGGTTAAAAGGGGCGAAGGGGAAGACTTCAGTCTCAGATACCATTTCTATTGAAATGCGTTCAAATCAGTTTGTTTTCAATTTCCATTGAATTCCGGATTATTCAGGTCACGTTAAACCCCACATCTTGGATGTGTGTTGCAAAATGCACTGTTTCTAGGGAATTATTTATACAAACAAAGCCGGGGAGATGACATATGTTGGCGTCATTCATTTGTCACCGTAACGCCTCTTTCTGGTTCAGTACAAGTGATTGTACTCTCTCTGCATAATCTGCACAATCTGCAATCTGCGTTTTCTGAGCTTTCTTATTTGAATATTTTGATGAGCACTTGGTGACCTCGCCCTTACCTTGTTTGCGAGGACACTGAGTTTTATGGAGCTATTTATTCTCAAAAATGGTAGAAGCACTCGGGGGCTGAAGAGGAATAATCGGGTGTTCATTATTCCTGCTAGAAATATTTTCGTTGTTCCATTATTCCAGTAAAAAAAAAATCGCTTTTCTGTTGAAAAAAATCTACTTATTCCGGTCGACAAATCGATTATTTCAAAGGAAGTCGTTATTCCGTTATTCCGCCCCACAAAATTTCCGTTATTCTTATTCCATTATTCTCCTTCACCCCAAGAAAGCACGAAAATAGTTCAGAAAACGTGTATTGATAATTTAGCATTTATTTTGTTTCCTGGCAATTTTATACTTTTTACCTTTTTGCAAAGGCGCAACACAATACACTGCATGGATTGTTACAATCTCGACCCCAGGGCTCTTTTCTTAATAGGTCAGTTTCGTATTCTAACGGTTGGACTGGATCTAGCATGAAATGGAGGCTAATGCGGGAAAATTAATTTGCATTTGAAAAGATTTCCCCGCATTAGCCTCCATTCCATGCTAGATCCAGTCCAGCCGTGAGAATTCGAAAATGGTCTATTGACTGAGGGAGAGAAGAGCTCTGGGGAACCCTGAAACGAAGTGTCTTCTTATTGGTTTTCGTGAAGAACAATCAAAAGCGTCTCTAATTGGTGCATTCATGTTATTACGAGGAGTGAGCAGGGGCCGTAAGGTTCAAATAGCCAAGTTTTGACTGTAAGAACCCTACGGGGCATGTTCTCCTACATAGAGTTACCCAGAGCCTTGGGTCCGGATCCGAGGCTCTGGTGACTCTGGGATTGTTAAGGAAGATGGAAGAATCCAGCAACAGGTGGGGTGCACTAAACCAATTATTTGCTAGTAGTGTAACCTGTTTGTTTTCATGGTTTCGTTCGATGCTGGTAGACTTAATCCATGTTTTTATTCACAGAGAAACATTTAACCGCAATGATCTTAAGTTGATTTAACTAATACTCCCCATATACTTCATACTTATTTTGTCTACTTTTAGTTATCATATTCAATTAATTGGTGTCAAATTAAGCTTAATTAATGTCAGAAAAAGGAAAAATTGTTCAAAAGGAATAACATGACTTCGCAACGCAAAGCAATATCACAAAGAAGTATCCTTTTCAACCGGAGGTGACACTAATGCAGTACGTTCGCCTCTGTCCAGTTAGGATTCTTAACAGTTGATGTTCTGTTCCGTCGTTTCGTTTTCCGTCTTTTCGTTGATGGAAGGGAGCCTACGCAAGAAC
>NC_090877.1:39746056-39761056 GCF_036669935.1 Montipora foliosa | reverse complement strand
AGGTATTCCCTATCAGAAATGACCAAAATTGACAATATCTTGCTCATATCTCAATACGTATTCACTTTTCTAACCATTTGCTTTGCTATTATAACCTACTATAACTAACTTAGTTACCCTTGGTTTACTGCACGTGTAATGGCACTAGAATTAATACAATAGATGTCTCTACAACTGAATCCCCTAATTGCAGCCTTAAAAAAGGCCGAATCGAGTAAAGAAGCGTAACTTCAAATACAGCCAGTTCTACGTTTACTACTAAAACATCTTTTTAAAAAAAGCAAACTATCCAGTGGTAAACGTATTATATATATGTAATAAAATAGAAAGCAAAGTTCTTCTTGTATCCAAATCTTAATAAGATGTACCGATTAAAAAGAATAAAACTTCTATCCACAGTAATAATCGTATCTTTTTTTGTCGCCAATTGACAGCGACGTAAACCGTAAAAACACTGTATGAAAGCAACGTAGTGTATGCTGTTGCACCAGTCGCCTCAATAGGTCATGGCAACCAAGTTAATGAAATGGATGCCCATCTACTACAAATCACGAACAACTATACAGCTCTGCCAGTCTGACACAGAGTTAAGAATACATGCAAGTTTTAAAAAGTGCAATAGTATTTGTCCACAAAATTCAGGAACCCTTGAGGTAAATTGGTCAGCCCTCTTGAAGCTTGAACCTGTGGACAAACATACAAATCAATCAACTCTTTCTTCTCTTTAAACTTTTCACTCAAGGAAGATAAAGTGGTCAAGTTTTTTGGAAGATTCTCCAGTGGAATAGAAAACTTAAGCTTACGAGGTGAAAAATTCTCCCTAACTGCATTTTTTAGCAAACGCAATCCAGAAATTTAGCATCGCATTTGCGGCAAACGGCATTTTGCTACAAATATCGAGACAAGTTGGCATAACGGAATTTTAATGCTTTTCTTTGAGCTACGAAGGGAAACCGGAAGTGAAGATTTCGTATATCCGGATAGCAGTCCCTCCAAAGACTGTTAATCGAGTCCTCTCTAATGGAGAAAAGATACCTAATATATATAGAGAGCGAGTTTCAATCGAGTGTCGTAACACCAAAACCAAAGTAATTACTTTGGCCAATCAAAAAGGAAGGAGACAGTCCAGTAAACCAATCAAAACTTGAAGTAATTACACAAAGCCGACACAAAGCGCGGGAAAATGTGTACACGCGAGCCACAATTGGTTTTGGTTTCACTTCTGATTGGTTGAAAAAGTGGCGCGAGAACTTTGAACCAATCACTGAGTGAAGTAATGCAAAACCAAAGCAATTTGCTAATTACTTTCGACACTCAATTGAAACCCGCTCTATGTAGTAGTGCCAAGACAAGTTAACAAGGAAAACATCTCACTTCCGGTTGCCGCTCGTGGCTCAAAGACGTCTCGTGCGTAAGTTATATACATTGTATTAAGTATTAAGAGCGCAGGATTTGAATCCAGAGCCCCGCGGCAAAGCCCTACGGAATGGAAGCGAGAATGAGTCCACAAGAAAATCTGTCATGTAAGCCCATACACCTGTATCATCGTTTACGGGAACCAAAAACATACCTCCAACCAATCACAATTGATGATGATCTGTACTCTATTCTCGGTTTTCACATGAGGTCATGTTGGTGTTCCGACGCAATCCTCAGGGAACTAAACTCTATATTATGCACACGCTTTTATTTGTTTTCGTTGAACAACGCGGCTGTTGATCTCTTGAGTGAAAACCAAGAATGAGGGCAAGCTTAAAGTATACAGAATACCTTGTGATACCGGCGGGACGTGTGTACATTTGCCGAACAGTCTCCACTCATAGTGCTGTTGGCCACGACGGTGAGCACAGCATTTGAAGGACTACATCCATTTTCAAAAAGATTGGCTTCAAACCAATTTATTGCAAACTTACCTTTTGGTCTCCCTGGTGAGTGTCTTCTCTTCCGGGTGCATTACCTTGATAATTTTTACGTCGGACTGCTTGTTTGAACAAATGGCAATCAGACCCATTCCAGGACAAGTTGCTAAAGGAAAATTCCCACGTACATATTCCCTGTCAACATCCATGACAGTGAGAAGATCTCCAGAACTTACGTTGAACAACTCAAGGCGACCGCGATCTTGGCGAACTGATTTTAGAAAAATACACTCCTCGTCACTGATGAATTTACAATTGGTGACATCACTAAATTCGAGACGCACATTACCAGAACCTGCATCGAGAATGTACGCGTCGCCTTTATCACGAACAACAATATATTGACCCTTGGAAGAAAATGATCCCGTAAAAAATGACAAACGGTCATTCTGGAGCTCGAATGCACGCCACAGCGGTTCGGTTTTACCCAATTGCCTCATTTCAATGAAACTTGAGCCGAATTCAAACGAGGTAAACAGCTGGAGGTCCCTGTAGCAAGCAATCAACCTCCTGTCAGGCAGTTTAAAGGTTGCCACAGTATCTCCACCAACAGTATCCAAAATGATCCCTTCTTGCCTTTTAAATGTTCCGCGAATACAAACAGTGTTCAAAATGGTCCCTTCTCGCGTTTCATATGTTAAGCATGCCACCTGATCATCTGAAACAGGAAAGACAGCACATGCGCCAAAACTCCATCGTCGCATGCAGACTGACAAATCAAAGTTCCACAGTTCAAGAGTGCTCTTAGTTGCAATCAAAATGCCTTCTTTTAGAGGTACCAATTCACAGAAAGAGCAAAAGTCTAACTTTTTCTGTCCCTTAAGTTCCCCAGTTGAAACGTCCCAAGCGATAATTCGAATTGGGACATCGACGAAAATTATCGCATACAAACTCTCTCCGGTTAACGAGAATCGGAGACGTTTCACATATTCGGTAACTAGAATTTTTTTGCGCTTCTTTAACAGTGCATTCCCATAAACTAGTGCAATGTAACCTCCCCATGGGTGGTTCCTTAAAACAGATTGACTGTTAAGCACGACATCAAAATAAAAGCGCGGACCACATACATTCAGAGGATCTCCCAACAAAAAGCCACCGATTCTATGGGATTCTAACTCAAAGTAAAAGCAATTCGTCCAATCATGAATACAGTGAATCGAATAGAGATGCTCGGGCCCCTCAGTCACTTCTAACCGAAACATTATGACGGCGCCCATCCGATTTGAGCAATAAAAATGTCGACTGTCTGGTGAGAACCTAATCATTCCAAAACGCACTGATGAAGCTACTTCTGCTAGAGTTGAAAAACCATTTTCCCGGTCAACTAAACAAACAGAGCCCGTTGAATGAGAAATTGCCACAAGTTTTCCATCTTGGGACATCCCAAAAGATAAAATTTCTTTATCACTGTTGAGACGATCAATCTCCTTGCCATTGTTCAGATTCCACGTCATGAGGCATTTTGTATCGTCGGGACAATCAGTTAACATCTCGGATCCGCAAATAGAACAGATAGAAAAAATGCAGTTGCTGGTTCGAAAAAGCGGCTTCAAGTTTCCATCAAAGGAGTAAGCAGTGTTTAGGACTCCTGGCAAGATGACATCCTTGAAAGGATGAAATACCACAGAACGATAAAAACCGCGAACCAATTCGTGCGAAGTTACAGTGATTCTAAATGGACCATCGTCTCTTGCATACTGTTTTGGTTTGACATAACGTTTCCATTTGAGGTTACCTGAAGCAAGTGACCAAAACTGAATGCTTCCATCGCGGCATTCACACACCATGTATTCTAAGCTAGGGGACACATCCAAACAAGCCACTTGTGATCCACAAACAAACCGAGCTTGAATAGCTGTTGGGGAATCATTTTTGTTTAAGAACTCCATGTGAGGTTTATCGGAATACTTGGTCTCCAGAAGCTGGCGGGAGTCGGAAGATACTTTACTATTTCCCTCATTCAACAGACTTTGAAAAACAGTAAAGGGATATTTCTGTAGGGTTACGCCGTGCTTCTTTAAAAGTATCAATATCGACGAAAGGGTCTCATGAAACTCGGTAGATATCGTCTTCAAACTACCCTGCTTCATAACACCAACGATATCTTCAGTGGCTGCTGGAGTGTTTACACAAAGCTTTGCGTACAAAAGCTCTGGGTCTGACACATATTTTCCAACCCCTTGTTCAAGGCTGCAGGATTTCATGTCCTGGTCTAACTGTAACATGTGCTGAACACCATGTTCCAAGGCATACCTTGAAGTGTCAGTGAAGGATTGTAAGTTACCAATACAACTGCTCTTTAATTCGTCAAACTCGTTAGAACAAAGAGTAGAAAGGATCTTATGGCCTTCCATTTCCTCTACACTGAAACAGTGCTGCCTGTAGCGTGACTTGTCTGTCAACCAGTCCTTGACTGATTTATGAAAGAAATGAATGCGGTCTTCGTGAACAGGAAGAAGTGATGACACAATGGCAATGGCTTTGCTCGCCTTTCGCATAACAATCGAGGACGACAAGTTTGTGCACAACAATTTAGGAAAAAAACCCAATGGCAGTGGTTCCATGGCAGCGGCAATTGCACCCAGGAAACAAAGAAATTGTTCTTCAGATATGTTTAGTTCCCTACACATGTCTTGTTCGAGCCGTTGAAAATACGATTGATAAACACACGCGATGCCCGCCGGAAGGCTCTTATCCAGTTGTTCCAAGGTCAGAAGAGTTGAACACTTGTCCCTTATAAAATCTACCAAAAACTTGGCACTCAGAAAGACTCCCTCTGACTTTTGCACAAGATCGTCTAAGACCAGCTCGTGCATTTCAACTTCTAATAAATCGCTTAGACTCCGTTCAAAGTAAAAACGAATGACCTTCAAGTTGTCTTCATCTTTTGGCTCCAGTATTAGTGGTTGCAAATCTTTGAGGTTGTCCCAAATGTTAACTTCGGGTCGCGTCGTCACCAAAAATCGAAGCCAAAGCGGTAAATTCTTAAACAACTTGGCAATCACGTCAAGAAGGTCATTTCGTCCTTGGTATTCACTTTCATCTAAAGCATCTATTACCACAAGGGATGTACAACCCGGATCTGCTACCCTGTTTAGAGGTTCTAAAAAAAGCAAATCAAACAGATCTTTTACTTCCATGTCGTTGATCTCTACACCCAGATTTCCAGAGAGCTGTTCGACAAGGGCTTTCTTGTACTCTGGAAGACAGGATGACAGGTGACAAGCTAAAGACTGCATCATCACCTTGGGATTCCTGTGGCGTGCTCTGTCATGGTGACAAAAATGGCTTCCCGCCAATCTGCCAGCTTCTTGCATTCTTCTACACATCTCACCAGCAATGACAGATTTCCCCATCCCTGCATTTCCGCTGAGCACCAAGACACGATTTGGAGAACTTGCATCATCCAACCAGGTACTGATTTTAGCAAAGAAAGACTCACGAGTTCCTTCCAAGTATCTCTTTGTATAATCTGTGATATCAGGTTCCGTGTCAACCCTTGCAAGTTTCTTTAGGATTTTGTCCTCCTGATTGGTGTTGTGTTGTGTCTCACGGCTGTCAATAACAATTTGATGAATGTCTTGAATTATAGAGTTGCTTTCCTTGACATTGTCCAGGACTGTGTCCTGACACTGACGTACCTCATTAAGTCGAGTCTTGAGATCTCTTTCACTCTCTGCCCAGTCCCGTAAGGCATCAACATAATCCTCCTCTCCACATCGCTCTGCCTTCAATCGATCAATCTCTGCCTGACTGAACCCAAGAGACACTAGAACAGCACTGATTTCCTTCCACAGAGCATTGAACATGAGTTCATCGACACCAGTGGTTGTGATGTGCCCATACAACTGATTACGAAAAAACTTAATGCGAGCAAGGTTTGCCTCATGAGAAGTGTCACTTGGGGGTGGCTTACAATGCCATCCAGTGCGGGGAGGGGTAAGTCCACAAATGTTGGTCAGAAGGAGGAACAGCAGAGTGATATCAAACGTGTTGGGGTCAGGGGCAGCTCCACCAACAGGAAAGAGCTTGTCCCACTGGTGACCATTGAGAATTCTTCTGCGTAAAAGGTTGATAAGGATGGAATAACAGGCAGTAAGATCAGCTGCCAAGTTTGCAGGAGGGTGATGAGTGTCAAAAACACTTCTCAGTACAGTTGTTCCACCATCAATAATAAGTCGACTCAGCTTGGCCCCATTTGTCTTCTCCTTAGAGCTGGCCAGGGGACCAGGTGTGCCCATTGTAATCCAAACTACCGATTTTTCACATCATATCTGCATAGAAAAAGAAAAAACAGATGGTAATTGATTGACTTAGTGGGTTCCATTGAGTCTTCCTAAGCGACTGATTAAATGACTGATTAAGTAACTGATTAAGAATTGCCACCATTGATTATCTTTACAACTTCTAAGCATATGATTCACTGAAGGAAGGAAAACTAAGAAATCGAGGATCAAACGAATGCCTGCACAGGCATTTCAACAAGAATTACCTCTGATTACAACCAATAGAGAGAACAGCCTCTCTTTACAAGTGACTGCAGATGTACAAATATGTATTCTGAAATTTCTGCTGGAAACTAATTGTTGTGACTCTGACAGTTCAAACAGCAGAGAAGCAGCAAATTTTATTATCAACTTTTATTGTATGTTACATTTTTTAAGTCAATGTTCACTTTACTTACATGCCATTTTAGAGACATATCACTGTTAAACCTTACCACACAAATAACTTTTGTGGTGTTTTATTTCACAGGTTTTTTATTCTGCGGGAACTATTTTTTGCAGATTGGAATCAATCTGCAAAAATTAGAACTAAAAAAATCATCACGCCACATTATAAACAAATAAAAAACTCTGGCTTTTTGTTTCAACGTTTACCAAGACAAAGCTGAAATAGAAATCAGGAACAAAGTTGCTGACTAACCATTACTACTTAAATAATATGTTATATTTCCTAAACTACTTCAAAAGAATATTTAAACAAAAATTACACGAACCATTTATACAAGTAAAATAAATAAATAGCTCCAGAACTTACTGACCGCACTCATCCGGCAATTTCAATACTATTATTAATGGCAATAAATAAATAAATATTATTTTGGAAGATAATAAGTAACATTATTTCAATATAGTTTCTAAGAACATACATGTATCTATATGGTGTTCCACAACAACCACACACACAGATGGTTATCTCGGCCTCTCTTCTCAAACACTTGTATTATATTCAAAGCACTTCAATGCACCCCTCTATACAATGTAAATCCCTTGCCCACGTGAGGGTGAGACTTGGGGGCACTTTGGGACGGTGTTAATGGGTTATAAACATCTTAGTCCACCCCCTTAACCCTTCCCCAACTGAGAGTAAGACTTATAAATTTAACACTGCTCAATGCCAGATGAGTCATACTCACCAATTGGGGGCACTTTAGGATAATGTCAATGGGTTAACAACATCTTAGTCCACCCCATTAACCCTTCCCCACCTGAGAGTAAGACTTATAAATTTAACACTGCTCAATGCCAGACGAGTCATACTCACCAACTGGGGGCACTTTAGGATAGTGTCAATGGGTTAACAACATCTTAGTGTAGTGTAAATGGGTTAACAACATCTTGGTGCACCCCCTTAACACTTCCCCACCTGAGAGTACAACTTCTAAATTTAGCAATGCCTAATGCCAGATGAGTCATACTCACCAATTGGGGGCACTTTAGGATAGTGTAAATGGATTAACAACATCTTGGTGCACCCCCCTTAACCCTTCCCTACCTGAGAGTACGACTTCTAAATTTTTTCATCAATAATTTTTGGCTGTTACGCCAGGTGATTTTACTTGCCAGTTGAGGGCTCTTTAGACACTCAAGTCATCAAATTTCAAGGATGTATACAAAAAAGAATTTTGGACCCCCTTCCATGGAAAACCCCTGAGGACCCTGTCCACTGACCCCTTCATGGACCTGGTCCACATGGGGATTACCCCTATGGACCCCCTCATTTTCAGGTAAATTGCATTGTTTATAAAACCAATGTTTGTTACGAGCAGAAAAATAATCGTTATTGTTAATGTTGACTATAAAGGTTGATAAACAGGAGAGGGGGATTTCTCCTGAAGCTTACTCGAGGGTCATGCTCCTGGAGCAAAGCACCTCAATGTGTACCGACCATTTCAAGGAAAATCTTCATCTATGGGAGGAGAATTTCCACACTGCAAAATGCTCCATGATATTATACAGGTTAACATCCTCTCATAAGCCCCTCCCCCTTTTCAGAGGAAGAAAGTTATTAGGCCCCCCATCCTGCCATCCCACCTTATCCTCATAACCAAATCAATAAATGATAGACTGTATTATTTAATCAAGACAATAAGACTTCATGTGGACAGATCCGGTATGGTTCATTCATGGTTTGGAGTTGGTGAAAATGTTGCAAATACCTTTTATCACTCACATCTCCACATTAGACTATCATTACTCTGGTACAAAATACGAAGAAGGGACCGTAACTTTAGCCTGTTTCTTTACTTTTTTGTTAGGTCCAGTAATGAGTTTTGCTAAATTAACTAAGCTCCCTCCCTCAAACGTGCTGAAAGAAATATACCCCTAGGGGGGCTTAATAGAAGATATCCGGCAAGCTCCCGAAGCACATCAAGCAGATTTTAAAATGTTCTCTCGTGAGTACTGACAATAATAATAATAATAATAATATATATAATTATTTTGTTTTTCTGTGAGTAAATTAATACAGCAAATGTAAAACATTGACCAATCAGATTACCCAATGTTTTCATCCATAATTCCTTTTGAACTCTTGACTTGAGCTCAAAATTCAAAATGGCATCTAAAAGGTCTGCAACTGATGAGGTCGAATTAAGCAAGTAGATGCTTGAATAAATGAGGAAGGTGCTTGAGTGTCACCAATACACTACTTGTAATAGAATTGTATAGAGACAACCCAGAATTACTGGATAAAAATCGTATAAGACTATGGTAGGAAAGCTGTAACAAAGGCAGTTTTCACACCAATACTGATTAAATCACCTAAAAATTCCATCCAGCATATCAAAAGCAGGTGGCACCCATGTCTTTTTCTTTTTTTTTTAAATTAGACTTCAAGTGTGTCGCCATGTTTGACTTGAAACTAAATTCCAAACCCTTCTCTGTTGAAAATCAGCTGTCCCAAAGCAATATTTTTTTCGTTTGCTCCCTCAAGGGTACTACAATATGGAGAAAGCTCCCACAGATGCACCCTGATATTAGGCTCAGTCTCCAGCCATGGGTGTGCCCCCTTGTGTGTATCGGTGCTGGTGTTCGATAAATATAATTTAAATGTGTTGAATTTACATGTAGATCCCTTCTGTTAAGGAGGTCTCTCATGGAATGACTGTTTTTTAGTTGAATGTAGCTTTCCTTTCCTTAATTAGTTTCCTCATTTTTTTTCTACTTCGAAAAAGACCTGAACCTGTTAAGTTCCTTGTTCTCTTCTCACTTTGTCTTGAAGCATTCCATTACAAGTGGCAGTGTAAACATGATGAGTGAAAACACTTTTCTTCACGACATCATCCTTTTGTCCCATAGTGGCGTACTCAATCCTCAGTCTGTATTCTTATATCCTGTTCCCTGTTCCCTGTTAATGGTCCGAGTTGTTTGAAACATGGTTAGCACTAACTTAAGTTAAACACCATGACAACCTGTAAGTTTTCATAGAACTCAACTAAGAGTTAGTGCTTATAACCATACTAGATGAGAATCTCAGCTGTAGGGAAGCAGTATCATCTACAATTTCAACAAATGCTAACCACTCTTCCAGGGCATAATTTTCTGTTGAGTGCAGCTTGCCTGACTACTGCGAGAGAAAGCATTGTCCCGAGCATTCCTGCATGTGTATCTTTAATTTAACCCTTTCACTCCTGTGGGGTTCCCCATTGACGAGTAAAATTGTCTTGCGTTAGACAGAGTAAAATCTATAAGTGTCACTGGTCTTGGGAGTGAAAGGGTTAAGAGAATGCAAAGTAATATTAATTTAAGGAAAATAAACGGTCAGTGTAAAACGCAGACTGCAGACTGCAGACCGGGGGTAAAATGCAGACTGAGGGTAAAATGCAGACTGCAGACTGCACACCAGGGATAAAATGCAGACTGAGGGTAAAATGAATATTTATAATAAAAAACGAGTCATAAGCATAAAATAAAGAGTGTTTGAAAGACAATCCTGTTTTACATCTGTCAACAACTCACATTATCATGAATGCAGGTCGCTGGGACTGCTGTTAAGAGTCCATGGAAAATGCGATCGTTGAATGTTTTTGCGCTTCCAGATGCATTGAAATGTTCAAAGTTATTTCTCACACCAGTAAATCGAGGGATATCGATCGATAAACCAACAATTATTACTCGGAATACCTGAACAGGGTATGGTGAACAAATAGGTTGTGAACAAATAGGTTGTTCACCATTTGCCACAAAAATCTGGCAATTTCGGTTGGAATGTAAATGGTTAGCCTATTTTGGTCTCCCCAAACGAAAAATTTCCGGAGAAAACAGGATTTCTTGAAAGGTAGTCCAAAATTCCCAAACGGAATTTCCAATCGGAAAACCTGTTTACATTTGCATACTCCCATGATTTTGCGTTCCTCCAGACTCTCTCGGTAACCTTGAATGGATTTTGTAAATGGTACACGCCGTTTCCAACTAAATTTCCCATTCGGGAGTTTTTGCTACCATTTGAACAAACCTAGCACCAACCGGTTTCTGCTTGTAAATGGTAAACAAATGTACTTTCGGTGCAACGGAATGCACAAAGAATTTCATGTATTCCGAGCAATTAGGACACGGGGATTTCATTGGTTAAGCTATGCGTGATAACCCATAGGGAGAAGTTGTAATTGAAAATAACATCTTCCAGACGCAAAACAAACGAACTCTTGAACTAAAAGAAAAACATAACGTACACGAAACCGAATGAAAGGATCCTACTAAGAATTTTTTACATCTCAGTGATACTGGCTTAAGCCGACTGAAACCTTAGATTGTTGCAAAATCCACGTTATATATGTCTCATGTGTGTCATTCAGTGCCGCAAAATGGACAGTAGCTGGGTGGTGATTTCATTGTCTAAAAGGTACTCACTTAACGAAACTATACTTTTTCATAGGATTCAAGGATTCAAACAGCTTCAATTCTTACAGAGTTCGATGAAAATCCGGATTTATAACATGCGGTAGGGCAAAAAAGCGATTGTGTTGTGTTGGAGTTTCAGTGTCAAAGTACAAATGGGTACGAACACTCTTTATTTTATCCTTATAACTCGTTTTTCATTTTTATTTTATTTTACCCTGAGTCTGCATTTTACCCTTGGTCTGCAGTCAGCAGTCTGCATTTTACCCCGGTCTGCAGTCTGCAGTCTGCGTTTTACACTGACCGGAAAATAAAGATCATTTGATTTTCCATAATCCTGTACTTTTAAATCTTGACTACATTAAGGCTGAATTTATTTACTACCAGCCAAGTACTTCAATTAGGCAATATCAAAAATACCATGATGATAATACTGTTTGTCTGTCCCTCCAAAATTTTGCATAAGCATTGTTCTTATTTTCCCTTGGGACTTACAATGGTCCCAAGAGAAACTGGAAACAATGCTTATGCAAAATTTTGGAGGGACAAACAAAGAGTATTCTGGTATTTTTGATACTAGCTAATAAGATCATTATTCATCTAATTTTATAACACAAGTACGGTACATGTACAATCGTCAGTGTCTGCAGGATTTAAACTTGTTCACGTCCACAAATTTTCACTTCATAAACAGAGGAGACTTCACAAGATGAAAGAAGAAAAAAACATTCGTTTCAGTGTATTCAAGGTAACGATGGGACGCAAATACAAGTCTCTTTGCAGTGAGAACTAGATTTAATTCGTCGCACAGGCTGGATTACTTAATTTAAAGCTTACCTGTTTAAGTAGTCGAATCATCACACCATTGCGCAGTTTCATGAGATATACAACTGACATCGAACACGTAAACTGCCGCTAAATAAGCAGAGCCAGAACCAGCTTAGTTAACTTTTGATGAGCAAATCAGTCAGCTGCAAACCTTGACGCCACGCAAACCTTCTGTCTCCTCCTTTTCAGGGCCATAAACAACAAGGAGCGAAGGATCTTGGTCAGACTTCCGGCTTCTGTTCACAGGTCACCCATACCAAACCAACACCTGGGACCCGCAACCGGACCGGACGTGTTTATGGGCAAACCCAGTCGAGGTCTGCGTTTAGTTAGTTTGTTTTCTTTTTACTGGGTTGCCCTATGAGAAACCCAGTCGGAAAATAGGTAGATTTCCGTTTTAGTATTTTTTTCCGTGTCGGTAAAAGTCTTGCCTGTTACTCCCCTGGTGAGTGGTGTCTTTGTGCATAGAGCCTTCTGCGCGTATTTTCTTAGGATCGAGAGGGTAGTGGAACTGCGTAGATTTCTCTGGTGGACACAGTAGAATCATTAACTTAGCCTGCAATGGCGTCGAAAGTCATGCAACGCGAATGGCGTTTTAGTGGATCCTTAAACAAAATATACCCTTATGGAGCTCAATAATAGAAAATCAGTTGGATAAACTAGGCATGAATCTCAAAAGCGACGAGTACTGGAATTCGACAACAATCTATCGCCCGTCGAGACGAAATCAAAGTGAGCAGTATTTACCTGAAGTACATGGTAATTTGACACAATTGAGTTTCTTGTCTTCACGCACGCAATGAAATAGGAAGAGGTTTTCGCCTCTAAGAGCAAATATGTTGTTTGTTTCAATAAAATTTTCGCTGGAAAGGGATTCTGTGATATTTTCTGCCTTTGTGAATTATAATATCATGTTGTGTATTGAATTTTCGAGCTTAAGGTTGAAATGTGATATGGGAGAAGTTTTTTAGTATTGCTCTGTAAGCAGGAAGGGTTCACAGGCCTGTTGGAAGCGTGCTTGAGTTTCAACAAAATGAGCCCCAAAATCAGTGAAAACTTGTGACGCAGATGAATAATAAAGTAGCTGCTATTTCCAAAATGATGGAATTACCAGGTGATAAATAACGTCGTACGCGTCTTGGAGAGTAAATTTTTGACTTTGCATAAACAAGAGTTGGGTGATTGGGATCTTTGTTTTGACTTCGCTCATTTCATTGTCAAACTTTATAACACTTGACAGAAAAAGAAACTTACAAAAACCCGGTATCTTGCCATCATTTGACACAGATGCTTCACTGTTTGGCGAGTAAACATGCCGCGGTAACTTAATCACGGCGCCCGCTGAATTCCGGCCATGTCACTTTCGATTTTGCAATTTACTTGAACGTAGCAAAAATCTCCCAAAATGTTTGTCGCTGATCGTAACTTTTTATATTCTATATTCACGGTTCAAGATTAATTTTGTTTTCATGTCGTAAATATTTCATTCTCGATCGACCGTCCTGGAAACTTCCTTCTGCTCTTTCTGAAAACTGTGTATCAATAGTTATTTGCTTTTTCATCAATATTTGTTTTGCATAAAGCAAGCTAACAAAATCTGTACCTTGCGGAGTTCGCATTTGATAGCGTTAATAGTATTTTCGGTCAGATGTTTCTGTTTTTTATGAGGGGTTTATTGTTTTGGTCTCCCATCCTAACACTAACCCCGCGAAACAGGGCTTGACTTCAGTGAAGTTTAGTATTACAAATCTTTCAGATGCTCAGAGGGCACACTTGTGGTGCAAAGAAGTTGTGAGGGAACTTGAAAATTATCAACATGTCAGCCCAGAAGCCAATGTTTCTCGCTTCTCTTTTATTTGTTATTCTTCAGAGACTGTAATGCTGTATTTCAATAACACAATTCAGTGCCTTCTGATTTTCTGTAGCACGTACCACAGGCAACCCAGTGTATGCTTCACAGAAGCATCTCGTCCCTTTTAATGTGCCTTCGCACCAACCACATTTATATTTCTAAGTATCTTTTCTCCATTAGAGACGATTAGTTTAAAATCTGAGAGACACTACTTCCCTGGCATGCGAAAGTTTTACTTCCGGTTGCCCTTCGCGTCTCAAAAAACGTGATATGAAGCTCCCTACTATCTTTTTGTCCAGCGGGCGTCAGGGTGAGTGATTTGTTCGTCAAAAAAACTCAAAAACCTCACGGTTCTTTTAGGCTTTAGGCATTTTCTTCATCCATTGTTATATATTTTTAAAAAATGGCAAAAGAATAACCATAATTTTAATTGCAAAAAAAATATATATATGGGTCCATTTATGGAATGCTACACCCAAAAACAGATCTAGATATTGACTGACTCTGTTTCCAAATCTTGCCTCATTAGCATGAGGCTATCGTTTTCTAATCAGTCACCAGGGAAGTGCATTGAATAATTTCTGAGCAATGACGCTTTGAAAATTCGAAATTTTACAAAAATTTGTGGAATCATTAGCGCCTTTGCGCCAAAGAATTTATAATTTTTGATGGATGATAACTGAGTCTGTTATAGCTGCATGCATGTTTTTTTCCTGAACATTTAAGCATATATATTAAATACTCTACAGCCGAATGGACTAAATAAAAGAATAGGCTAGAGTTTGGCAAAAACACCTTTATAAAGAGGGAACCGTACAATAATAATGTTTTAAAACATAAGTCATAAAGGGCGCTCCACTCTAGGCCTACAAGTTACGTGCTTTATGGGAAAACTATTCTCATGTGACGTCAGCAACTGACGTACAATTACAAATCGCACTATTTACTACGTCACTGTAAATAGCACTTATCAAATGTAATTAATCAAATACATAGCAGAAACCCCTGATGAAGGCAGAAGCCGAAACGCGTTGGGTTTAGAATAAAGTGCTTTTTATTGGAAGACAATCCTCTTTTGTGCAAGCTATATATTTAACAATTATTCCTCGAGCCCGAATGGGCTCTGAGTCAATAGCCCATGAGGCCGAAGGCCGAATGGGCTATTGACTCAGAGGCCATGAGGCCTTACAGAGATCGCATTTCCCTTTAAATTTAGAGCAACCTTGTCTTTCTCTGCGATTGAGATCGGTGCGGCGAGGTCGTGCAGGAATTTCTTTTA
>NC_090877.1:39734937-39743456 GCF_036669935.1 Montipora foliosa | reverse complement strand
CTCGTTTTCTGATTAAGCCTAAGCGCTCGTTTCAGTGATTAGGATTTTACCTTGCATTCTACGGTTCGGTTAACTACACTTTTTACCGAGATCGTGTCAGGAATATAGCACTCGTTTACTGATGAAGCCCAAGCGCTCGTTTGAGCTAAAACTTTCCCAAACGAATTACAAATGGACATGAAAACTTGACTAAAAAGTGAACGGAGGAATATGTGTATGGTTCGTTCTTTAAGCGTGTGCGTAATAATTTTCGAACCCTTCAAAGACCTTACATATTCTAGAGCTTTAGAAGACCTTACATATTCTAGAGCTTTAGAAATTTTAGACTTGCAACAACTCGCAACATGGACCATAGATATTCTAGAACTTTAGAACTTTTAGAGATTTTAGAAGCCCTCTTCCGTTCTAGCATTCTACATCGCGTACTGATTTTAGAGGTCCTTGAACCTTTTAGTTATACATTTCTAGACTTAGAGACATGCCCTCAGTCTTTTTAAAAACACTCTAAAATAGAAGGTAGCTATAGATGAGTTCTATCTTCTAATGACAATATCTGCACCTTTCTCCAAAGTGTGAGAGCTACAATAAATTTAAATCACCGCACAGAGACAGAGTGGATTGCTCAAATTACCTGTTTAGTCGAATCATGATCACACCATTGCGCAGTTTCATGAGATACAGCTGACATCGAACATGAGAACTACCGGTAAATAACCAGAGCCAGAAGCAGCTTAGTTAACGTTTAACGAACGAATCACTCAGCTGCAAACCTTGACGCCACGGAATATCAAGGCCATCAAGAAAGACGGTGGCAAAGGATCTTGGGCAAACTTTCGGCTTCAGTACACAGGACACCCATAGTATCTTTTTGCGAAGCGGCGTCAGGGTGGATGATTTGTTCGTCAAAAAACTAGAGAACCTCACGGTTCATTTAGGCTTTAAGCATTTCCTTCACAAATTATTATATATTTTCGACAAATAGCCAAAGATTAACCACAATCTAATTGCAAGCCACAAATTTAAAAATGTAAAAATAAATAAATTAATTAATTAAAAAAAAGTCAATCCTACACCACCAGAACTCACCATGGGCAGAAAACTAGGAATGCTGACAACATGTTTGATGTGACGATGGGTTCATACGACGGCGCTAAAACCTGCGAACTAGTCGGTACATACATCCTGTCCTTACTCGCCTCAAAATTCAAAGATGAAATAGGCCTCTACCGTGATGACGGTTTAGCTGCATGCAAGGGCAACACTAAGAGAAACTTAGAAAATAAAGCAAAAAGTCAGCAACATTTTAAAATCTAACGGCCTTAAATTTACAATCGAAGCAAACAAAAAAACCGTCAACTTCCTAGACGTGACCTTTGACCTCACAAAGGGAACATGCAAGCCATTCATGAAACCTAACAATAACGTAATGTACGTCCACTGTAAGAGCAACCATCCCCGGGGAGGGGGGGGGGACTCCCATATAAAAAGGACGGGGGTGCTCGTCGGAAATTTTGAAAGAGGTACGAAATTGTGGGTTTTAATTAGACAAAATTAAAAATTAGTCAATTGTCAAATGTCTCCTGTCATAATTTGCATATATATCGTCAAGCGTGACGTCTAGAAAATTTGCGATGGTTTTGTTTGCTTCTATCGTTATCTTTAAGTCATTTTCACGGAATATCTTGCACAGTTCTTTCTTGATCTTCTCAATTTCTTGTGGTGTTTTGTTAAAAGCCGCTAGACCAACAAATCTGATCCTACCAATGATACCAATGATAGCAATATTGTAACTGCCGCAACTCAAGCATGTGCCCCAGGGACGGAAAATGCAACGACCGAAACATGATCTACGAAGCCGAAGTCACGACACCAACCTTTTCAATATTCGTCGAGCGTACTCAACGGATATCCTGCGATTTACGTAACTTTGTGTGTCGCTGAGAAAAATGGTAGTTTCTCCAGATTTTTTTCCAATAAAAGTAGAAAATTGTGCTTTGTCATGAATGTGTTGAATAATAAAACAATTATCCTGCTCAATCTTGCGGAATATCGCCTGATTTTAGCCAATAAGGAAAAACGATTTTAAAGGCCAGTTTATATTTATTCATGCTGCCATGGCAACGGTATCAGCTTAACTATTAAAAAAACCGAAGTGAAAACTGGTTTGAATTTTTGGGACAAGTCCCTGTGACTTGTTTCTCAAAACGCCGCGTGTGAACTGTTCGTTGACTAATCACAGATCGCTATCACAAGCTCCCACAATTGCTTACGAACTCTGTTTCAAGATGGCGGATCACGAGGAAGACAGAAACCGTTAATTACAGGAATGGCTACCAGCAAATGTGAGGAAGACGATTAAAACCAGTTTTGAAATAATGTTCATGAGTACTGGAAATCTTGATCGAATTTTCGCCCGTTTTTGTTTCTGTATTGGCCACATCTGATTGGTAACAAAGTGCTTCAACTTATTTCCCGCTTACATCCGAACTGAATCGGAAAAAATTCAAACACAGAATAATTTCGCTGCAGAACAATCTGCGGTTTGTACTGAGCTGATTCATTTCAATGATACATTGTTATTTTAATAATTTTGGTTTCTTAAGCCTGGTTTCCATATGATCGTCCGGATCGTCTCGATCGCTTCAAAGACTGAAGACGCGCGGTCGTCAGCGATGTTCCTGGGTCCGACAACAGAATTTTGGCGCGATATTCGCAAACAAAATGAACTCCTTTTTGGCTGACCACCATTAGCAGCAGCAGAAGAAGACGGAGAATCAGTAGCTGGAGAAACAGACCTTTCAGATTGCAAGAGACTCTCATCCTCACTTGATCTTTCCTCATACTCAAGCGAGTCTTCGACATTGTTTGGGCTTTCTGCTTCTTCACCGTGATCTGCATCATCTTCGCTTTCAACGCGACTCTGCATGTTTGTAACAGTGGATGGTCGTTGGTTGATGTGGTTTGTCAGCCAATCCAAATTACTGAACTCTGCTGGAGAGGGGACAGCATCACGCCCAGAACCAGATGGAACAGACCTTTTTTTTCTCAAGTATCGCCCATACGTGGTTCGGAGATTCTTGTATTTTTTTTCGGCTTCAACCGCGTCCAAAGCGAATTTATCTCCTATTGCTTTCCAGATATTCATTCTAACAAACTTATTCTTATAGTC
Organism: Montipora foliosa; assembly: GCF_036669935.1. Lineage (NCBI taxonomy): Eukaryota > Metazoa > Cnidaria > Anthozoa > Scleractinia > Acroporidae > Montipora > Montipora foliosa. Next base: position 39,740,287 of record NC_090877.1, on the reverse strand, counting down.
CTTACAAAATGTAAGGAAATGTCATCATCGTCTTCATTATTATTATTATTATTATTATTATTATTATTATTATTATTATTATTATTATTATTATTATTATTATGACTTTAATTCAGGTAAAATAAGTAAGGAGCATGCACGACATCAGGGCGATGCACTTAAGGAAGGTACATCTAAATGAAGAAGGGGACGCACAGGTGAAGGTTAGTGTATTTAACGTGAAGTAAATGCGAATAGGTTATAAGGGGCTGAGGGGAAGACTTCAATCGCAGAGACCATTTCTTTTGAAATGCGTTCAAATCAATACTATCTCTTGCAATTTGTTTTTCAATTTCCATTGAGTTTCGGATTATTCAGGTTATGTAAAACCGCAGATCCTGCGGCACTACTACTACTAAGGAATTATTTATACAAAGAAAGGCAGATGACATGTGTTGGCGTCATTCATATGCCAACGTAATGCCTCTTTCGGGTTCAGTACAAGCAAATAAAAAAGCAAATGAAAAAGTCCTCAATCTGCGTAATCTGTACAATCTGCAATCTGCTTTTTCTGAGGGGTGTCTAGAAAACGCAGGCCTAGAAAATGCAGACCCGCAGACCTAGAAAACGCAACGCAGACCTAGGAAATAACGCTTCCTTCGCAATTACTATTACATACTAAATTCTCACCAATTCAGTTCAGTGACGAATATAATATACATGTAATGACTTTTGGCCTCTGTGATTTATGTGGAAGAGCCTCAAAACCTGTGTTGGAAGTAAGTCGCAAGGTCGCTAGAAATGGTTTACTTTTAGTTTGATAATTTAACATGTTTTATCAAATCATGGCGCGCGCAGAATTCTAACGTTGACAAAACGCGAGGGCACCGTTGCTTTTATTATACTGGGTATAGGGTGATAATATCATGATCATCATAGGGAACTCGTGGGAATAATGTAGTTAGACAAAAGTTCCATTTACTCAGTGTCACTGTGAAACACGAAAATTTCTTTTACTCATCAGTGCCACTAAATAACGGTATCCTACCTGTCAAATAGAGGATATTACATGGCCGCGCGGGGATACGAATTTTATCTTCGAGTGCTGCAAGTATCTCTCACGAGTGAGCAAAGCGAACGAGTGAGAGATACTTTCAACACGAGAAGATAAAATTCGTATCCCCAAGCGGCCATGTAATGTTCTGTTTATTATATAGATATTGATGAAATGTCTAGATTTAAAACAACTTGTTTTATTCAGTTTCGGAATGATGAAAAAGTGGACACCAACCGCTAAAACACGCATGTTGTGTAACATAAAACAAGATATGAAAGTTATGAAAAAGAAATCATGATAATGTCAAATTTTGCAATAAAAATGTTAATGTAGTAGAGAAGAATTATATTAAAGCACAAAAGTATCTTACAATGAAAAGAAAACTCGCGTTTTATTGGCTAATCGTGTTGGTTACCATGACAACACCTATATCCTCACATGTGAAAGATAAAAATGATATGTTCACTGCGCGCGGTGAAGATATGATTTTTTAGTAAAAGGAGAAATCCTGGTATTTCATCAATATCTATATAATAATATACAATAACATCAATAATATCAACTTCTCCCTTTTACTGCCATATTTTTCACACTGGTTGGTTTTCTGTATTTTCTGCATTTATGCTAGAATTCATGGAGTCCACTGATTGCAATTTGGTGGTGGCGAGTTTACTGGGGCGAGGTGACCGTATTAAGCTTTCATATTCTCGTTTCAAAATTTAAGTTGTTTTCATGTCGCAAATTTTGTTGCTGCTGGCAAAATATTCTATTCGCGATCGGCACTTCCTGAAAACTTCCTTCTGCTCTTCCTAAAAACTGTGTATCAATATTTATTTACTTTTGCATCAAGATTTGTTTTGCATAAAACAGGCTAACAAATCTGTACCTTGCTTAGGTCGCATTTTTGAGCGTTAAAATAGAAGTTTCTGAAAGCAAGTAGTAAAATTTGGAAGTCACCCATCCAAATACTAACATCGCCAGTGAAGTGAAGCTAGTGAAGGTTTGTCTTAGAACGCTCAGAGTGCACGCTTAATTAAACTTGTGGTGTAACCGAAGTTGTAAGGGAACTTGAAAATGATCAACATGTCAGCATCGAAGCCAATGTTTCTCGATTCCCTTCCTTTTCTTCAATCTTTCTAGGTTTAGTATTTTACTAGTAACCACAAGTCTTCTCAGGGGGCTATTTACCTAAGACATCTACCATGGCACTATAATGATATACGGTACCAAGTAAGTGCATGTGAAGTAAATGCGAATAGGTTAAAAGGGGCGAAGGGGAAGAGTTCAGTCTCAGATACCATCTCCATTGAAATGCGTTCAAATCAGTTTGTTTTCAATTTCCATTGAATTCCGGATTATTCAGGTCACGTTAAACCCCACATCTTGGATGTGTGTTGCAAAATGCACTGTTTCTAGGGAATTATTTATACAAACAAAGCCGGGGAGATGACATATGTTGGCGTCATTCATTTGTCACCGTAACGCCTCTTTCTGGTTCAGTACAAGTGATTGTACTCTCTCTGCATAATCTGCACAATCTGCAATCTGCGTTTTCAGAGCTTTCTTATTTCAATATTTTGATGAGCACTTGGTGACCTCGCCCTTACCTTGTTTGCGAGGATACTGAGTTTTATGGAGGTATTTATTCTCAAAAATGGTAGAAGCACTCGGGGGCTGAAAAGGAATAATCGGGTGTTCATTATTCCTGCTAGAAAAGTCTCGTTGTTCCATTATTCCACTAAAAAAAATCACTTTTCTGTTGAAAAAAATCTACTTATTCCGGTCGACAAATCGATTATTTCAAAGGAAGTCGTCATTCCGTTATTCCGCCCCACAAAATTTCCGTGATTCTTATTCCATTATTCTCCTTCACCCCAAGAAAGCACGAAAATAGTTCAGAAAACGTGTACTGATAATTTAGCATTTATTTTGTTTCCTTCGCAATTTTATACTTTTTACCTTTTTGCAAAGGCGCAACACAATACACTGCATGGATTGTTACAATCTCGACCCCAGAGCTCTTCTCTTAATAGGTCAGTTTCGTATTCTAACGGTTGGACTGGATCTAGCATGAAATGGAGGCTAATGCGGGCAAATTAATTTGCATTTGAAAAGATTTCCCCGCATTAGCCTCCATTCCATGCTAGATCCAGTCCAGCCGTGAGAATTCGAAAATGGTCTATTGACTGGGGGAGAGAAGAGCTCTGGGGAACCCTGAAACGAAGTGTCTTCTTATTGGTTTTCGTGAAGAACAATCAAAAGCGTCTCTAATTGGTGCATTCATGTTATCACGAGGAGTGAGCAGGGGCCGTAAGGTTCAAATAGCCCATTTTTGGTATAAGAATCCTACGGCGCATGTTCTCCTACATAGAGTTACCCAGAGCCTTGGGTCGACCCGAGGCTCTGGTGAGGAGAATGGGATTGTTAAGGAAGATGGAAGAATCCAGCAACAGGTGGGGTTCACTAAACCAATTGTTTGCTAGTAGTGTAACCTGTTTGTTTTCATGGTTTCGTTCGATGCTGGTAGACTTAATCCACGTTTTTATTGACAGAGAAACATTTAACCGCAATGATCTTAAGTTGACTCAACTAATACTCCCTATAACTTCATACTCATTTTGTCTACTTTTAGTTATCATCTTCAATTAATTGGTGTCAAATTAAGCGTAATTAATTTCAGAAAAAGGAAAAATTGTTCAAAAGGAATAGCATGACTTCGCAACGCAAAGCAATATCACAAACAAGTATCCTTTTCAACCGGAGGTGACACTAATGCAGTACGTTCTCCTCTGTTCAGTTAGGATTCTTAACAGTTGATGTTCTGTTCCGTCGTTTCGTTTTCCGTCTTTTCGTTGATGGAAGGGAGCCTATGCAAGAACGTTGTCTAAAAGTATTATTTCCCGTTAGTGTAATAATTTCGCGATTACGTCAAGTCGTTCGGCAAGGAAAGTGTGCGGAATCATTCCAGGATTAAAACTGTTACGAACGGTGTGGATGTTTGGAGAGAAAGTTTGAAGAACAATCGTCAGGTGTTCACGTTCTCCACCATCCTCGGAGACCCAGGGGCAGATCGCGGAGGGAAGGGAAAGTCAAAACGGGCGAAAGAAAATGGCGACGAAGAAAAACATAGTAGGGCGAGAAGAGCCCCTGGGGACGCTCTTCTCGCCCTACTATGTTTTTCTTCGTCGCCATTTTCTTTCGCCCGTTTTGACTTTCCCTTGCCTCCGCGATCTGCCCCTGGGTCTCCGAGGATGGTATCAAAAATACCATAATACCCTGCGTTTGTCACTCCAAAATTTGCATAAGCATTGTTTTTATTTTCTCTTGGGACTTACAATGGTCCCAAACTGAAGATAAACTGGAAACAATACTTAGGCAAAATTTTGAAGGGACAAACAAAGAGTATTAATGGTATTTTTGATACTAGCGAATTTGGTCATTTCACGTCACTGTCAGGAAGAGAACGGCAAAGAAATGCATTAAAATATGAAAGGCACGTGCGGGGCTTGCAGAACCATTGTTCTTGCTCATTGAAGGTGATGTTACACGCACCGATTTTTAACGAAACATCTTGTTGCGGCAACATGTCGCAGGTTTTTGAATCCCTATCAAAATTTTGTTGGAGTTGGTGCTGTAACACCCCCGCCGTTGACTTTTAACGCAACATCATCCCAGAATGCACCACGGAGAACCGTATTTGTCCCACGGGATTTGTCGAGCAGGGGCCTAGGCTCAAATGTTGCGCGCAATGTTGCGTTAAAAATTAATCGTCTCCTGTACCATACTTTTGCTGCAACGAAGTTGCGTTGAAAGTGTTTTTGTGTAATGCATGAGTCAACAAAAACCTCGATCAATTTTAGACGCCTCTGCTGTTAAAGTGAATGTGACATTTTCTATTTGAAGATTGTGACGTCTACTCTTTTTGTGAGGAAATTAAAGGAGAAAGTGGGAAGATGATTGCCTATGATTACCCTAACTGCGCCACCATGTGGTCATGGAGTGCATTGGAATGGAGAAGGCCCCAGAGGGGAAATAGATCTGCCGTGTATGCAAAGGTCTGTATACTGTTTTATGGTTGCGTGAAAATGATGCTTTGATTTGGCTTGTTCAAAAATGGACTAGCAACTTTCAAACACAGTTTACTCACCATCACTGCCTTTTCCTTTTCAGGTTAACGATCAAGTGCAATCCAAAACAGCCCTCAGGGGTGGTAGTATTAGGTAAAACTTGGACTAAATCTGTAAAGCGAGGTCTGAGCAAGTTTTTTCCAAATTGCCACCTTGTCCCGGGATGAGGTTTTCGCTGACTCATACA
>NC_090877.1:39717437-39732437 GCF_036669935.1 Montipora foliosa | reverse complement strand
GACGGCTTGCCCTTTTCATCAGAGGGATACGAGCGTGCGAAGAACATCCTGACAAGAAAGTATGGCCAAACAAGCGAAGTCGTGAACACGTACGTGGAAAACATCATGTCTTTGCCTACAATTGGTGGAACACAGCCAGCTAGAATCCACGATTTCTACGAGAAGCTTCTTTTCAACGTGCAATCGTTGGAAACAATGGGGAAACTGCGAGAGGTGAATGGATACGTTCGGATGACTATCGACAAGCTGCCAGGGATAAGAGGGGATCTTGTGCGAACAGACGATTCTTGGCGAGAATGGAATTTCCCAAAGTTAGTGGATGAACTCCGGAAATGGACAGAAAGAAACCCGATCCAACTTAAACAAAGTGACAAGCCCTGACGTGACAAGAATTTTCAAATCCAACAGGACAGAGATGGCAGAAATCGGGGATGCGTTTATTGCGGAAAGCAAGAACACAAATCGGTTGACTGCAAAACGGTTGTCACCGTCGATGATCGCAAGAAAGTCCTTAGCAACAAACGCCTCTGTTTCAATTGTACCGGAAGCAAACACAGAGCTGAGGATTGTAAGAGCCGTTCCTTGTGCCAGATTTGTCAGAGAAGACATCACACGTCCATCTGCAACAGCGTTAGTAACCAGCTAATGACAGCGACTACAATGGAAAGACAAACTGTGATTTATCCGGTCGTCGTAGTGGAAGTGCTGGGAGTTAAGTGTCGTGCGTTGCTAGACACCGGTGCCGGAAGTTCGTACTCTTCAGCAGCGTTACTTGATCGCCTAAAGACTCGTCCTCATCAAAGAGAAGTACGACAGATCGAAATGATGATGGGAGTGGTTACTAAGCATGTAGAGATCTTTAAGGTCCAGATAAGATCACTGAAGGGCGATTTCCTCCTCGAAACGGACGTGACCTTGGTAAACAAAAAACAACTTTTATCCCTGGAAAACCCTCACTACCAACAGGTCCTGGAAAGGTACGACCACTTAAAGGGAGTGAAGATGGACGATATGGACACTAAGGAATTCCTTCCAGTGCACCTTATCTTGGGGGTGTGTGACTACACCAAGATTAAGACTGAAACAGCACCTCTTATTGGAGCCGCGAACGAGCCTATCGCTGAAAAAACCAAGTTTGGATGGACCATTATTTCACCAGGCAAGGAAGTGGATCTGTCTCCAATGTTCCTGACTCAAACATCAACAGTGGATTACGACAACTTGTGCAGACTGGACGTACTTGGACTCGCGGATTGTGCAACTGGTGATCAAGAGGAGGTGTATTCCGAGTTCAAGGAGCAACTTAGACGAGACGAAGAGGGTTGGTACGAAACTAGCCTTCCATGGAAAGGGAACCACCCACCTCTACCAAGCAACGAAGCAGGCAGTCTTCGCAGGTTAACCGGCCTCGTAAAGAAGCTACACAGCCAAGGAACGATAGAGCGTTACGATCACGTGATCCAAGACCAAATCAAGACCGGAATAGTCGAGAGAGTTAGCGGACCTGCAACTGGGCAGCACGAATCTTACATCCCCCACAAGGCAGTGGTACGTGACACAGCAGAAACCACCAAGCTTCGTGTAGTGTATGACGCGTCAGCACGGGCATACTCTGGTGCACCCTCGCTAAACGAGTGTTTAAATCCTGGCCCACCTCTTCAAAACAAGCTCTGGAGTGTCCTAGTTCGTTCTCGATTTCATCCAGTTGCAGTGACAGGAGACATCAAGCAAGCTTTCCTCCAAGTCCGAATCAAAGAGCAAGACCGTGATGCCCTAAGATTTCATTGGTTGAAGGACCCAAACAGTCAAACAGTGGAGACGCTGAGGTTTACTAGAGCCCGTTTCGGTCTGACATCATCGCCGTTCCTCCTGGGAGGCGTAATTCAACACCTGTTGGAGAGCTGCAGACAAAACTACCCAGACATTGTCAGCGAAATTGAACGAAGCTTGTACGTAGACGACCTGATCAGTGGTGGCCCTACAAGTGAAAAGGCAAAAGAGATCAAATCAGCTTCTCAGAACGTATTCGCCAAGGGCACCTTCGAGTTGCATAAATGGCATTCGAATGTGAAAGAGTTGGAATCAGCCGCGTCAGAACCAGTCTCGATCGAGGAAGGAACGTACGCAAAAGAGCAGTTAAACGTACCCGGAAGACAAGGAGCTACCCTGCTTGGTTTGCCATGGGACAAAGAAAACGATACAGTCGGCGTGAGTTTTCCACAAGAGAAGGCTGATCCTAGCAAGCGGGGAATCTTAAGCAAAGTGGCGAAGATCTTTGACCCATTGGGACTGGCCTCTCCTATCTCGTTGGGGGGTAAGCTCCTCTACCGTGACGTGTGTGACGCAAAGCTAAACTGGGATGCAAAGCTACCAAGAGAGTTGATGCAGAGTTGGACCCGATGGGAGGAGCGACTTCCTGAGCAGCTTAAAGTCCCAAGGTCCTTAGCAGCCTATCAAGAGGACATTCAATCAATCGAGTTGCACGCCTTTGGTGATGCCAGTGGTAAAGGCGTGGCCGCGGCTGTGTATGCTGTAGTCGTTCAAGAGTCAGGCGTCAATCAGGGACTTGTGGCAGCGAGAGCAAGACTCTCCAAAAGGGGACTGACGATCCCTCGGCTAGAATTGGTGTCTGGACATTTGGCGGTGAATCTCTTAGCAAACGTGGCCTCAGCCCTAGATGGATTTCCTCTAATGGAAAAGTACTGCTGGCTCGACAGCACCGTTGCCCTGCACTGGATCAGATCCCCAGGCACACATAAGCAGTTTGTGAGCAACAGAGTTGAGAAAATACAAGCACATTCAGAAGTGATCTGGCGGCACGTAGGGACCTCGGAGAACCCTGCTGACCTTGGAAGCCGTGGTGGAGAAGTGCTAAACCATCCCTCTTGGTGCAACGGACCGAAGTGGGTGAACAACAAAGCGTGCTGGCCTCCAGATATTGTGACCAAGGCATCAGATGAATCAATGGCAGAAGTGAAAGCAACGCGAGAAGTCTTTGCTGTGGAGATAACAACTACAGATGAGCTAGACACCCTTCTTGAGAAGTTTACCTACTGGAAGACGATGAGAATCTGTGCGTGGATAATGCGGTTCGTCCACAACGTCCGTTCAAAAAAGATAGGAAGTCTAAAGGGACCGCTGACCACCGAAGAAACTAACAAAGCGAGAATCTTTTGGGTGAAAAGAGTCCAGACAAGAGCCACAGCGGATAAGCATTATATATCAAGAAGATCGGTTGCAACTGAATCTACAACCAAACCAAGACGGCGTATTGGAATGTCGAGGCAGAATCCAAGGGCATTTTCCGGTGTATTTGCCCGATAGTCAGTGCTTCACAGAGAAGCTCATAACACAAGTTCATCTTGGAACGCTCCACGGGGGAGTTGTCAGTACCATGACAAAGGTTCGAGAGCTGTACTGGGTTCCGCGCCTAAGAAGATTGACCAAAAGAATCGTGAAGAGTTGCCGCGGCTGTCGGCGGTTTCAAGCACAAGCATTTTCATCCCCTCCCCAAGGAGGCCTCCCAAAGGATCGGACTGAAGGTCAAACGCCCTTTCAAGTCGTCGGCGTCGATTACGCGGGACCGTTGAAGTACCGTAAGAACGCAAAGACAGAAGGAAAGGCATACGTGTTGCTGTACGCCTGTAGCCTGACACGTGCTTTGTTCTTGGATTTGCTGCCCAACTTGGAAACTAAAGAATTCCTCGCGAGTTTCAAGCGCTTCATAGCCCGACGCGGAAGACCGCAAAAGGTGTATTCAGACAATGGAAGAACCTTCGTTGGTGCCGCCGAGTGGATCAAGCAAGTGATGCAAGATGAAAGGTTCCAGAATTTCCTCGCCTACCAAGGGATCAAGTGGCAGTTCAATTTGAGTCGTGCACCGTGGTGGGGAGGGTAATTCGAGAGAATGGTGGGACTCGTCAAGGGAGCTCTTTACAAGTGTATTGGAAATGGCCTGCTGTCCTGTGCTGAACTTCAAGAGATACTGTTGGACATAGAAGTGGCACTCAACAACAGACCACTGAGTTACGTGGATGAAGACATTCAGCTACCCATCCTGACCCCGAGTTCCTTCCTGTATGGTCAACCCAACATGCTACCAGAGTTAGAGCCTCATCGCATCGAGGAACATGACCTGCGGAAGAGAGCTAAGTATTTGAGGAAGTGCAAGGATACACTATGGTCACGGTGGACAAGAGAATACCTTCGTGGACTGAGAGAGAGACATCGGCTGAAGCACAAAGGAGACATGACCTATCCATCCAAGGGAGAAGTCGTTATCATCAAATCAGAAGAGAGGAACCGAGCACACTGGAAGTAGGGAGTCGTTGAAGACCTAATTACCGGCCGTGATGGCGTGATTCGTGGAGCTAAGCTAAAGTCCGGAAAGTCACAACTGGAGCGCCCAATTCAGCATTTGTATCCACTTGAGTTAAGCTGTGACACATCAGGCCAGACCCCACCAAAGACCCTGAGTGCAGACGCACCAGTCTACAGGCCGAGACGGGATGCTGCAGCGGCAGCTAGATTTCGCATCCAGGATATAAATGAACAATGAACAGTGAACAATGCATATAATAATTATTTGATGATCATCACTGAATTTCCAACAGTTTTAAGTTTTGTGGACATTCGCTCTCTCGAGGCAAATGGGGGGAGGGTGTCGGAAATCGTGTGTTTACGTAATCAAAACATTTTTAATGCGTATAGAATTTGATTGTTTGGTTGCCCGGAAAGGGATAGGCATCGAACCTGTCATCGTTAGTAACTTTAACCAATCAGAGAACACATTGTACAATTTGCAGTGTCTTTGTTCTAGAAATCGAAGTGTGTTGTAATCGAGATCGGGACATCGTGAGAGACAAATATATCTATTTAAAATTCTATCGTGAGTGAGTGATTTTAGCGCGAGTTTATCGGGAAAACATTGTGTTGTCAGGCAATTATCTAATTCCCAACAATGGTAACAGAACTGTTAAGCTCATATTGTGGAGAACATTTAGTAGAATCTTACTGCAAAAAATAAAAAAAAATGTGATACAAATTGGCTGAGATATCTCTTTTTATCATATTTGAACAAAATTTGATTGAGTGTATGACGTCATCACTCGGCTAATTTGCATATTTTAAAAATTCGAATATCTCTGGAACGAAAAGAGATATTTGAAAAAAGTAAACAGCGTTTTTCTTCTCACGCAGACTACTTGTTTATGTTTCGAAATGGCTTAGATAGGAAAGATGTGATTTTCGTCATAGTACCACTTAAATAAGATGTACCGATTAAAAAGAATAAAACTTCTATCCACAGTAATAATCGTATCTTTTTTTGTCGCCAATTGACAGCGACGTAAACCGTAAAAACGCTGTATGCAAGCAACGTAGTATATGCTGTTGTTGCACCAGTCGCCTGCAAAAAATCTCGCATGGATACTCAATAGGTCATGGCAACCAAGTTAATGAAATGGATGCCCATCTACTAAAAATCACGAATAACAGTACAGCTCTGCCAGTCTGATACAGAGTTAAGAATACATACAAGTTTTAAAAAGTGCAATAGTATTTGTCCACAAAATGCTGGAACCCGTGAGGTAAATTGGTCAGCCCCTTTGAAGCTTGAACCTGTGGACAAACATACAAATCAATCAACTCTTTCTTCTCTTTCAACTTTTCACTCAAAGAAGATGAAGTGGTCAAGTTTTTAGTAGATTCTCCAGTGGAATAGAAAACTTAAGCTTACGAGGTGAAAAATTGTCCCCAATTGCATTTTTTAGCAAACGCAATCCAGAAATTTAGCATCGCATTTGCGGCAAACGGCATTTTGCTACAAATATCGAGACAAGTTGGCATAACGGAATTTTAATGCTTTTCTTTGAGCTACGGAGGGAAACCGGAGAGCGCGGGATTTGAATCCAGAGCCCCGCGGCAAAGCCCTACTGAATGGAAGCGAGAATGAGTCCACAAGAACATCTGTCATGCAAGCCCATATCATCGTTATGGAAACCAAAAACACACCTCCAACCAATCACAATTGATAATGGTTTGTACTCTATTCTCGGTTTTCACATGAGGTCATGTTGGTGTTCCGACGCAATCCTCCGGGAACTTAACTCTTTATTATGCACACGCTTTTATTTGTTTTCGTTGAACAACGCGGCTGTTGATCTCTTGAGTGAAAACCAAGAATGAGGGCAAGCTTAAAGTATACAGAATACCTTGTGATACCGGCGGGACGTGTGTACATTTGCCGACAAGTCTCCACTCATAGTGCTGTTGGCCACGACGGTGAGCACAGCATTTGAAGGACTACATCCATTTTCAAAAAGATTGGCTTCTAACCAATTTATTGCAAACTTACCTTTTGGTCTCCCTGCTGAGTGTCTTCTCTTCCGGTTGCATTACCTTGATAATTTTTACGTCGGACTGCTTGTCTGAACAAATGGCAATCAGACCCATTCCAGGACAAGTTGCAAAAGGAAAAGTCTTGGAAAAAGTCTCGGGTACATATTCCCTGTCAACATCCATGACAGTGAGAAGATCTCCACAACTTACGTTGAACAACTCAAGGCGACCGCCGTCTGGGTGAACGGATTTTAGAAAAATACACTCCTCGTCACTGATGAATTTACAATTGGTGACATCACTAAATTCGAGACGCACATTACCAGAAACTGCATCGAGAATGTACGCGTCGCCTTTATCACGAACAACAATATATTGACCCTTGGAAGAAAATGATCCCGTAAACGATGACAAACGGTCATTCTGGAGCTTGAATGCACGCCACAGCGGTTCTGTTTTACCCAATTGCCTCATTTCAATGAAGATTGAGCCGGATTCAAACGAGGCAAACAGCTGGAGGTCCCTGTAGCAAGCAATCAACCTCCCGTTCGGCAGTTTAAAGGTTGCCACAGTATCTCCACCAACAGTATCCAAAATGATCCCTTCTTGCCTTTTACATGCTCCGCGAGGCAGTTCAAGTAATGCCGCAGAATCTCTACAAAGAGTATCCCATTTTCGCGTTTCATATGTTAAGCATGCCACCTGATCATCTGAAACAGGAAAGACAGCACATGCGCCAAAACTCCATCGTCGCATGCAGACTGACAAATCAAAGTTCCACAGTTCAAGAGTGCTCTCAGTTGCAATCAAAATACCTTCATTTAAAGGTACAAAGTCACAGAAAGAGCCAAAGTCTAACTTTTTCTGTCCCTTAAGTTCCCCATTTGAAACGTCCCAAGCGATAATTCGAGATGGGAGACCGACGGAAATTATCGCATACAAACTCTCTCCGGTTAACGAGAATCGGAGACATGTCACACTTTCGATAACTAGTAATTCTGCGCTCTTCCATAAGAGTGCATTCCCATAAACTAGTTCAATGTAACCTCCCCATGGGCGGTTCCTTAAAACAGATTGACTGTTAAGCACTACATCCGAATAAAAGTGCGGACCACATAATACATTCAGAGGATCTCCCAACAAAAAGCCACCGATTCTATGGGATTCTAACTCAAAGTAAAACCACTTCATCCAATCATCCATACAGTAAATCGAATCAGTCATTTCTGTTAACCCAAACATTTCGACGAAACCCATCCGATTTGAGCAATAAATTTCTCGACTGCCTGGTGAGAACCTAATCATTCCAAAACGCACTGATGAAGCTACCTCTGCTAGAGTTGAAAAACCATTTTCCCGGTCAACTAAACAAACAGAGCCCGTTGAATGAGAAATTGCCACAAGCTTTCCATCTTGGGACATCCCAAAAGATAAAATTTCTTTATCACTGTTGAGACGATCAATCTCCTTGCCATTGTTCAGATTCCACATCATGAGGCATTTTGTATCGTCGGGACAATCAGTTAACATCTCGGATCCGCAAATAGAACAAATAGAAAAAATGCAGTTGCTGGTTCGAAAAAGCGGCTTCAAGTTTCCATCAAAGGAGTAAGCAGTGTTTAGGACTCCTGGCAAGATGACATCCTTGAAAGGATGAAATACCACAGAACGATAAAAACCGCGAACCAATTCGTCCGAAGTTACAGTGATTCTAAATGGACCATCGTCTCTTGCATACTGTTTTGGTTTGACATAACGTTTCCATTTAAGGTTACCTGAAGCAAGTGACCAAAACTGAATGCTTCCATCGCGGCATTCACACACCATGTATTCTAAGCTAGGGGACACATCCAAACAAGCCACTTGTGATCCACAAACAAACCGAGCTTGAATAGCTGTTGGGGAATCATTTTTGTTTAAGAACTCCATGTGAGGTTTATCGGAATACTTGGTCACCAGAAGCTGGCGGGAGTCGGAAGATAATTTACTATTTCCCTCATTCAACAGACTTTGAAAAACAGTAAAGGGATATTTCTGTAGGGTTACGCCGTGCTTCTTTAAAAGTATCAATATCGACGAAAGGGTCTCATGAAACTCGGTAGATATCGTCTTCAAACTACCCTGCTTCATAACACCAACGATATCTTCAGTGGCTGCTGGAGTGTTTACACAAAGCTTTGCGTACAAAAGCTCTGGGTCTGACACATATTTTCCAACCCCTTTTTCAAGGCTGCAGGATTTCATGTCCTGGTCTACCTGTAACATGTGCTGAACACCATGTTCCAAGGCATACATTGAAGTGTCACTGAAGGATTGTGAGTTGCCAATACTTGTGCTTTTTAACTCGTCAAACTCGTTACAGCAAAGAGAAGAAAGGATCCTATGGCCTTCCATTTCTTCCACACTGAAACTGTGCTGCTTGTAGCGTGACTTGTCTGTCAACCAGTCCTTGACTGATTTATGAAAGAAGTGAATGCGATCTTCGTGAACAGGAAGAAGTGATGACACAATGGCGATGGCTTTGCTCGCCTTTCGCATAACAATCGAGGAAGACAAGTTCGTGCACAACAATTTAGGAACAAAACCCAGTGGCAGTGGTTCCCTGGCAGCGGCAATTGCACCCAGGAAACATAGAAATTGCTCTTGAGTTATGCTTAGTTCCTTACACAAGTCATGTTCCAGCCGTTGGAAATACGACTGATAAACACACGCGATGCCTGTCGGAAGGGTCTTGTCAAGTTGTTCCAAGGTGAGAAGAGTTGAACACTTGTCCCTTATAAAATCTACCAAAAACTTGGCACACAGAAAGACTCCCTCTGACTTTTGCACGAGATCGTCTAAGACCAGCTGGTGCATTTCAACTTCTAATAAATCGCTTAGACTACATTCAAAGTAAAAACGAATGACCTTCAAGTTGTCTTCATCTTTTGGCTCCAGTATTAGTGGTTGCAAATCTTTCAAGGTGTCCCAAATGTTAACTTCGGGTCGCGTCGTCACCAAAAATCGAAGCCAAAGCGGTAAATTCTTAAACAAGTTGGCAATCAAGTCAAGAAGATCATTTCGTCCTTGGTATTCACTTTCATCTAAAGCATCTATTACCACAAGAGATGTAAAACCTGGATCTGCTACCCTGTTCAGGGGTTCCAAAAAAAGCAAATCAAATAGATCCCGCACTTCCATGTCGTTGATCTCTACACCCAGATTTCCGGAGAGCTGTTCCACAAGGGCTTTCTTGTACTCTGGAAGACAGCATGACAGGTGACAGGCTAAAGACTGCATCATCACCTTGGGATTCCTGTGGCGTGCACTGTCATGGTGACAAAAATGGCTTCCCGCCAATCTGCCAGCCTCTTGCATTCTTCTACACATCTCAGCAGCGATGACAGATTTCCCCATCCCCGCATTTCCGCTGAGCACCAAGACACGATTTGGAGAGCTCTTGTCATCCAACCAGGTGTTGATTTTAGCAATGAAAGACTCACGGGTTCCTTCCAAGTATGTCTTTGTATAATCTCTCACATCACGTTGCGTATCAACCCTTGCAAGTTTCTTTAGGATATTCTCCTCCTGATCGGTGTTAGGTTGTGTCTCACGCATTTCACTAACAATTTGATGTATGTCTTCAATCCTAGAATTGCTTTCCTTTACAGCTTGTTGGGTTGTGTTCTGAGAAATTTGCAAGTTTTCAAGCCTGAAATTGCCTTCCTCAACAGTCTTCTGGGTTGTTAACTGCTGGATTCGTAAGTCTTTAAGGTTGGATACGTTTTCCTCGACACTCTGCCGCAAGTCATTAAGTTGAGTCTTGAGATCTCCTTCACTCTCAGCCCAGTCTCGTAAGGCATCAACATAATCCTCTTCTCCACATCGCTCTGCCTTCAGTCGATCAACCTCTGCCTGACTTAACCCGAGAGACACTAGAACGGCACTGATTTCCTGCCACAGAGCATTGAACATCAGTTCATCGACACCAGTGGTTGTGATGTGCCCATACAACTGATTACGAAAAAACTTAATTCGAGCAAGGTTTGCCTCACGAGAAGTGTCACTTAGGGGCGGCTTGCAATGCCATCCAGTGTGGGGAGGGGTAAGTCCACAAATGTTGGTCAGAAGGAGGAACAACAGAGTGATATCAAACGTGGTGGAGTCGGGGGCAGCTCCACCAACAGGAAAGAGCTTGTCCCACTGGTGACCATTGAGAATTCTCCTACGAAAAAGCTGGTCAAGGATGGAATAACAGGCCTTAAGATCAGCTGTCAAGTTTGCAGGAGGGTGATGAATGTCAAAAACATTTCTCATTACAGTTGTTCCACCATCAATAATAAGTCGACTCAGCTTGGACCCATTTGTCTTCTCCTTGGAGCTGGCCAGGGGACCAGGTGTGGCCATTGCAATCCAAACTACCGATTTTTCACATCATATCTGCATACAGAAGGAAAATAAAAAGTTGTTAATTGATTGACTTATTGGATTCCATTGAGTCTTCCTAAGCGACTGATTAAATGACTGATTAACCTTTTCAGCCCTGTGGGGTTCCCCATTGATGAGTAAAATCGTCTGGCGTTAGACAGAGTAAAATCTATAAGTGGCACTACTGGGAGTTAAAGGGTTAATGGGGATATAGATTTTGAGTGAATCCAGCTGTTGTTAACCCTTTCAGCCATGTGGGGTTCCCCATTGACGAGTAAAATCGTCTGGCGTTAGACAGAGTAAAATCTATAAGTGGCACTATTGGGAGTTAAAGGGTTAAGTAACTGATTAAGAATTGCCACCACTTCACTTCAAAGCATATGATTCACTGAAGCCAGGAAAACTAAGAAATCCAGGATCAAACGAATGCCTGCACGGGCAGTTCAACGGCAAGAATTACCTCTGATTACAACCAGAAGAAATGAACAGCCTGTCTCTTCAAGTGACTACAGAAGTACACATACGTATTCTAATGAAAAAAAGACAACACAGTATGGCTGGGAAAATGAACGATTCATGATATTATACATTTGTTACAAGTATAAAAATTGTTAAAATTAAGCAGGAAAAAGGATGCTGGTTTTTTGCTACCTCTACAACTCTCTTCAAACAACCTTTAACAATAATTTGCATGCAGTCAGCAGACCCGTCCGTGTACAAGACTGTGCAAAACTGTGTCAAAAATACCATCCTTAAAAAAACATGAGCCATTCAGCAAAGTTAAAAATAACCTAGATTACTAAATTGTCAAAGAACATTCTGGAATCTTTCTTCGCACAATTATTTAACAGTCTAAGGATTTTGGACATTTGCAGCACATGTTGCTTATTTACAATTTTCTAGAGAATGATGTACAATGTAATGCTATATATTATTATGTAATGAGAGTACGACCACTGAGAGATGTTTTCATTTTTCATTTTTGTGCAAAATGACCATGGAGCTTTCCCCAAGAGCAAAACCACTTGTGGGTATCGGCCCTGGTGTTCAATAAATATAATTTAACTGTGTTGCATTTAGGTCACTGCTGTTAAAGAGGTCTCCCATGGAATGACTTTTTTTAAGTTGAAGTAGCTTTCCTTTCCTTTGTTTCCGGTAGTTTCCTTATTTTCCCTATTTCGAAAAAGACCTGAATCTGATAAGTTCCTTGCTCTTTTCTCACTATGTCTTGAAGCATTCCATTACAAGTGGCACTGTAAACACGATGAGTGAAAACACTTTTCTTCACGACATTATGCTTCTTTTCATCCCATAGGGTCATACTCAATCATCAGTCCGTATTATCATATTCTAATCGTTGTTATATTTTTTGGTTGAGATAACTATAGGTTTTTATAGAGCCCAACTAAGAGTTAGCACTAACCATACTCTGAGAATATCAGCCGTAGGGAAGCAGTATCATCTGCAATTTCGACAAAATGCTAACCACTCCTTGAGGGCATCATTTTCTGTCGAGTGCTGCTTGCCTAAAGCCGTGTTCGCCTTGATTATGATTTCATTATATGTAATCGAATTAAATATGAAATGGATTCACATCAACTAATTACAGTCCCCGATTATAACTGGATTGTAATTACTTCAAACAACCTCAAGGGGCTTCTTTGAAGTAATTACAGTGCATATTTCAACACGTGGTGGTATGAGCAGACAAAAATTTCTAACCACTTTATGGAGCGAAGATTTGGATTTGTCTTCTATTCTCTGAAGCAATCCTTGGTTCTTTCCTCGCTTCAAGCATGGTGATGATAATGTAACCATGGTAGCCACACAATACTGCGCCATTTTGTCTCACACTGCCTATTGTATTTGATTCTCACAAATGTGAACAGAACCACAATTGAATAAAATTGAATGGAGTATGGTACGTACAATGTACAAGGCTGCTGCCTAACGGCCGCCCAGTCACCTGGGGCACCTTATTTGTGAGCGCGGGCGACCAAATTTCTGAACAAGTAGCCCGAACGGCGCCTTACTTGATTCCTTCTTACTTTCTTGTAAATATGATCCCAGCTGGAATTAATTAATTCTGGGCTCTTGAAAAGATGACTTGGGCTACCAACTTTTAATGTTGGAAACCCAAAGGGCTCCCCGAAAATGTTCTTAGGCAGCAGCCTTGATATAGCCTGAATTATATATGGCATCAGTTGATCATTATCAACATTGAGTGTGAACACGGTATAACTGTTGGCAGAGCAAGCCCTGGGAATGATATTATGTGTGGTTGATGAACTGTGTCCACAGATGGGTGGTCCATGTTTTGTATAAGTATAAATCCCGAGCATTCCTGCATGTGTATCTTTAAAGGAATGCAAACTAATATTAATTTACGGAAAATAAAGATCATTTGACTTGATTTGCCATAATCCTGTACTTTTAAATCTTTACTACATTAAGGCTAAGTTTATTTTCTATCAGCCAAGTACTTTAATAAGATCATGATTCATCTGATTTTATAATGCACCTATCATTGTTAAGCCCCAGGGAGGGGGGGTCGGACTAACCACGGGTGTTTGATCGCGAGGTCTGTCCCCAGGGTAGGAATTTTGATTGTATGTTACATGTACCTCCCCAGACTAGCGATTTTGATCGTACAAAGGACATTTTACCACCTTTACTTGGCGCCGGGTGGACATTTTGACCAATTATTTTGTCCCAGGGGTGGGGAATTTGAATTATTTTAAATGAAAATGTCAAAATCCCCACCCCATGCCCGACCCCACCCCCCCCCCCCCCCTCCCTGGGGCTTAACATTGATAGGTGCATAACACAAGTACAATCGTCAGTGTGTGTAGCATTTAAAATTGTTGAATGTTCATGTGTACAAATTCTCACTTCACAAATAGAGGAGTCTTCACAACATGAAAGACCGTTTTTTATACAGAAAAAGCATTGCTTCTAGTGTATTCAAGGTGAGTGTATTTTTAGCTTTCATTTTACGGTTCGGTTAACTACACTTTTTAACGACATCGTGAGAGGAATATAGCACTCATTTACTGATGAAGCCTAACTAGTCTCGTTCTTTCATTCAAATTTGAGCTTTCATGTTACGGTTCGGTTAATCACACTCTTTACGAGATACTGTGATGAATATAGCACTCGTTCACTGATTAAGCCTAAGCGCTCGTTTCAGTGATTAGGCTTAAGCACTCTTTTACAATTTTAGCTTTCATTTTACGGTTAGGTTAACTACACTTTTTACCGAGATCGTGTGAAGAATATAGCACTCGTTTTCTGATTAAGCCTAAGCGCTCGTTTCAGTGATTAGGATTTTACCTTGCATTCTACGGTTCGGTTAACTACACTTTTTACCGAGATCGTGTCCGGAATATAGCACTCGTTTACTGATCAAGCCCAAGCGCTCGTTTGAGCTAAAACTTTCCCAAACGAATTACAAATGGTCATGAAAACTTGACTAAAAAGTGAACGGAGGAATATGTGTATGGTTCGTTCTTTAAGCGTGTGCGTAATAATTTTCGAACCCTTCAAAGACCTTACATATTCTAGAGCTTTAGAAGACCTTACATATTCTAGAGCTTTAGAAATTTTAGACTCGCAACATGGACCATAGATATTCTAGAACTTTAGAACTTTTAGAGATTTTAGAGGCCCTCTTCCGTTCTAGCATTCTACATCGCGTACTGATTTTAGAGGTTCTTGAACCTTTTAGCTATACATTTCTAGACTTAGAGACATGCCCTCAGTCTTTGTAAAAACACTCTAAAATAGAAGGTAGCTATAGATGAGTTCTATCTTCTAATGACAATATCTGCACCTTTCTCCAAAGTGTGAGAGCTACAATAAATTTAAATCACCGCACAGAGACAAGAGTGGATTGCTCAAATTACCTGTTTAGTCGAATCATGATCACACCATTGCGCAGTTTCATGAGATACAGCTGACATCGAACATGAGAACTACCGGTAAATAACCAGAGCCAGAAGCAGCTTAGTTAACGTTAAACGAACGAATCACTCAGCTGCAAACCTTGACGCCACGGAATATCAAGGCCATCAAGAAAGACGGTGGCAAAGGATCTTGGGCAAACTTCCGGCTTCAGTACACAGGACACCCATAGTATCTTTTTGCGAAGCGGCGTCAGGGTGGATGATTTGTTCGTCAAAAAACTAGAGAACCTCACGGTTCATTTAGGCTTTAAGCATTTCCTTCACAAATTATTATATATTTTCGACAAAT
>NC_090877.1:39694937-39712437 GCF_036669935.1 Montipora foliosa | reverse complement strand
ATCATCATCATCATCATTATCATTATTTCGTGTTATTTGTGAGGAAAGGATTTGCCTAAAACCAAGAATCCGGAATCCGGAATAGGAAATCCAGAATAAAAAATCCGGAATCCGATATAAGAACTTCAACCAAAGGCTTACACTAATTTGCCAAACGAAACGAAATACAGAAAGAATCCTAAACATTCATTAAAACTAACCTTAGGCCTAATGAGGCCTGAACAGAAGTTTTTAGGCTTAATGCTAGCATTGGTAAACGGTTTGTTTAGGCCTAAGGTTAGCTTTTTAAAATGAATGTTTAGGATTATTTCGGAATCATTTCGTTTCGTTTCGTTTCGTTTCGCAAATTAGTGTAAGCCAAGCGACTTTGGTTCAAGTTCTTATATCGGATCCCGGATTCCGTTTCAGATTCTGGATTTCGGATTAGTGGGTTTTAGGCAAACCCCAAGAACAGTACCCTGGGTGCCAGAGACTTTTCTAGCGCGGTTTCCGGTTTTCAGTCAAGTCTTTATAGTGACCCGCGCGAAACGTAAAAAGCACCGCTGCAGAGGTTTTTCTCGCGGCTTCGTCGCTCGTGGCTTCGGCCTGAAAGGCCGACACCGAAAATTCCCGCCGCAGCGAGAAAAACCTCTGGTGCCCAGGGTACAAGAACAGAGCCATTGCAGAGGAAAATTTGTGACTCATTTAACCCTGCGTTCATTACAATCTTTGCTGTACGTTGTTTTCCCTAAAGTTACACGGCAGGAATTTTCAGAAATTCTAAATTCAGGTTTCAGTCGTGTAATAAACCTCTTATTGCCCAAGCTTGCTCGGTCCGTAATGTCAAGACCTCGGGCCGGTATTCTCCCTGTCCGGCCCTCGTGCTTGGTCAATAAGATATAAGTCTCGTTTCTGGCTAGCTGTGATTAAAGCAAATGAAAAGAGTCCTCAATCTGCACGATCGATCTGCATGTTTTGCATTGTAAACAAAGTACGAATGCTCTTGGTGACCTCGCCCTCACCTTGTTTGTGAGAATACTGGGTTCTAGGAAGCTCTTCATTCTCAAAATGGTCGAGGCGTTCAGAAAATGTGTACCATTAATTTAGCATTTTATTTTATTTCCTTGGCAACTTTATACTCTTTACCTTTTTGCAAAGGAGCAACACACTGGATTGTTACGGAAGATGGAAGAATCCAGCAACAGGTAGGGTGCACTATTTAACCGATTGTTTATTTAATGTATAATATAATAGAACTCAAACCTGTTTGTTTTAATTTCGTGGCTTCGTTCGATGCTGATACGCTTAATCGACGTTTTCATTTAGAGAGAAACATTTTACCGCAATTATATTTGACTTAAGGTAATTCCCTTGAAAATGAAGCACTCTGCAGATTTTTATCAAACTTGGCACAACTGAGATTCATACACAGGACATTGAAAAAATGCAATAAAAAGATGGGGTCACCGTACCGTGCTTGTATTCGCGCTTCATGCCCTTTATTCTAGGTGTTTTTTACCGATTTACGCGAGAAGCGTTGGAAACTTGATCAACCGGAAAAATTGTTGTTATAGCAAAAGCTACCGAATATTACTGAAAACGTGAGCCTACAAAATTAATGTACTTGTTGTCTGGGCTATACATATATAATCTTTTAGTAAAGTAATTTCAAATTGATCAATCTTGCAAATAAATGTAAACAAATTGGACCTCAACAGTCGTCACCTTGCACTCAGTGCGGCAGGTACAAAACACAGGTCATTGTTTTACCAATACAGGAAGTATTCTAAACATTCATAAAAGCTAACCTCAGGCCTTGAAACCTTTTTTTAAAATTAGGCCTAAGGTTAGCATTTATGAATGTTTAGGATACTTTCTGTATTGGTAAAACAATGACCTGTGACCTGTTATCTGTGTTTTGTACCTGCTGCACTCAGTGTCTGGCTCCAAATGCAGTTTCATATCATTTATAAATAATGTAAATACCACTACTTCTGCTATCCAACTTTTTCCCTCCTTAATTATGTTTTCAATATACCTATTACGAGTAAATAAAACCATTAAAAATGCGGGGTCACCGTGCTCGTTTCTTCGCAACACAGCAACAAATGGGCGGCAAAAGAGCAATTTCAGCTTCAAAATGAGAATTTTCCACAAAAGGCCTGGAGCGAGTTTCAAAACAATGACTTCTTAACCAAGAAGAATGGTTTTGAATCTCAGTTATTTTTCGTAAAAGCAAGTACTGTTGTCACAGTGGTACAATCCATTACCTTTTACCATTCAGTCGATCTCTATCAAAGAGAGGAATGCTGGAGCTGCCATTGATTTGTAGGCATTTTTACTGGGTTGCCTATGGGCAAACCCAGTCGAGGTCTGCGTTTAGTTTGTTTGTTTTCTTTTTTTTTTTTTTTTTTTCCGTGTCGGTAAAAGTCTTGCCTGTCACTCCCCTGGTAAGTGGTGTCTTTGTGTATAGAGCCTTCTGCGCGTATTTTCTTAGGATCGAGAGGGTAGTGGAACTGCGTAGATTTCTCTGGTGGACACAGTAGAATCATCAACTTAGCCTGCAATGGCGTCGAAAGTCATGCAACGCGAATGGCGTTTTAGTGGATCCTTAAACAAAATATACCCTTATGGAGCTCAATAATGGAAAGTCAGTTGGATAAACTAGGCATGAATCTCAAAAGCGACAACAATCTATCGCCCGTCGAGACGAAATCAAAGTGAGCAGTATTTACCTCAGTGAAGTACATGGTAATTTGACACAATTGAGTTTCTTGTCTTCACGCACGCAATGAAATAGGAAGAGGTTTTCACCTCTAAGAGCAAATATGTTGTTTGTTTCAATAAAATTTTCGCTGGAAAAGGATTCTGTGGTATTTTCTGCCTTTGTGAATTATGATATCATGTTGTGTATTGAATTTTCGAGCTTAAGGTTCAAATGTGATATGAGAGAAGTTTTTTAGTATTGCTCTGTAAGCAGGAAGGGTTCACAGGCCTGTTGGAAGCGTGCTTGAGTTTCAACAAAATGAGGCCCAAAATCAGTGAAAACTTGTGACGCAGATGAATAATAAAGTAGCTGCTATTTCCAAAATGATGGAATTACCTGGTGATAAATAACGTCGTACGCGTCTTGGAGAGTAAATTTTGACTTTGCATAAACAAGAGTTGGGCGATTGTGATCTTTGTTTTGACTTCGCTCATTTCATTGTCAAACTTTATAACACTTGACAGAAAAAGAAACTTACAAAAACCCGGTATCTTGCCATCATTTGACACAGATGCTTCACTGTTTGGCGAGTAAACATGCCGCGGTAACTTAATCACGGCGCCCGCTGAATTCCGGCCATGTCACTTTCGATTTTGCAATTTACTTGAACGTAGCAAAAATCTCCCAAAATGTTTGTCGCTGATCGTAACTTTTTATATTCTATATTCATGGTTCAAAATTAATGTTGTTTTCATGTCGTAAATATTTTATTCTCGATCGACCATCCGGGAAACTTCCTTCTGCTCTTTCTGAAAACTGTGTATCAATATTTATTTGCTTTTTCATCAATATTTGTTTTGCATAAAGCAAGCTACCAGAATCTGTACCTTGCTGAGTTCGCATTTTTTAGCGTTAATAGTATTTTCGGTCAGATGTTTCTGTTTTTTATGAGGAGTTTATTGTTTTGGTCTCCCATCCCAACACTAACCCCGCGAAACAGGGCTTGACTTCAGTGAAGTTTAGTATTACAAAGTTTTCGGATGCTCATAGGGCACAGTTGTGGTGAAAAGAAGTTGTGAGGGAACTTGAAAATTATCAACATGTCAGCCCAGAAGCCAATGTTTCTCGCTTCTCTTTTATTTGTTATTCTTCAGAGACTGGAATGCTGTATTTCAATACCACACAATTCAGTGCCTTCTGATTTTCTGTAGCACGTATCACAGGCAAGCCAGTGTATGCTTCACAGAAGCATCTAGTCTAGGCATGGAATAAGCACATTTTGACAACTTTGTTAACAACTTTCTGGCTGATTCTGCATAATTTCTTGAAGCCACTTATTCATACTTGTGTCCTCTGTGAGAAATTTGACTGAGTACTTGGGACAAGATTTGAAACAGTTCCCGTTTTGAAACTACTTTCTTGTTGTTTCCTGTGAAGAGTTTGCCTTTGCTGTAAGTCCATTTCTTTTGAGTTACAATGTATCATCTGATGTTCCCATTTTGTTACTTGTTTCGGCTCAGATCAATCCTCGTTTCCTGGAAGGCAGAGTTGCTTCTCTGTTTTTTCTTTCAAAAAACTTTTGGCCTTTGTAAAAATCATCTTATAAATAAGTTATTTGTGAGTCTTTTCAATTCCTCTATTTTGCTATTATAGAAATTTATTTCATTTACGCTATTGCATTGGTGTGAGTCTGCCATTATACATGTAGCACTGATAAATTTACCACATGTGGCTCTGGTGTCAAAATGTGAATCAATCAAAGTTTGGACTGAAAGTGGCCTGGGATGAATAATAAGAATTTTAATGTTTAATTATAATTTATTATGGAGAATTTGTATGATCTGCTTGTGTCGTCAAGTGGACAAGAGGGTGTGCAACGGATCCAGAGATAGGGAATTCAAGTTCAAGTTCGGGTGACTGAAAAGAAAAGTCTTGAGATTAGTGTGAAAAGTCTGTGAGGGGTGTAATGTAGAGGGAGTGGGTATAAAGGGATATTCAAGGATCGAGGGGGCTGTGTGAAAGGTACGGGGTATAGTTATGTGAAAGAATAGTGGTGTAGGATAGAGGTAATGGAGAAGACCAGGGAGGGGTAGGAGAAGTAGAACAGAAGAAAGGAATATCACATTCTTATTGAGACCCCCCAAAAACCAAGCTTTTGTTTTTTAACTATACCCCCAAAAAGGAAAATCCCTTTTTAGACAGTTGATAAAAGAAACCGTATAAAAAAAGTCTGGACTGGTTTTCGCTTTTGAGCACTTGCTCTTGCTTTCTGAAGTGAAAGACAATTGTATGTACATGTAGTTTGCTTGGCTTTCTTTAAAAACAATGCGAACAAGAGCGATTTTCTGAAAGACACCCCTGAGGGTTAACAGTAACCTTAAATAAAGCATTATCTGAAGTTAGCAGCTTAGATATGGGGGTTTTGCTTAACAACATGACCTTGGCAAAAGTCTTTCCAAGCTCCTTACAAATGTACATTTGACTTTTATTTATGAACTTGATAAATATGAATAAAAAATGCTGCACTTCAATTTTCCACACTTAAGAATGCTTAAAAGATGTTTTGTTGTAACAGTATCATAGATTTTACTGTCAGTTAAATTATAATAATCTTTAGAAGAAGCCACTAGCATCTAAAAATCTCCTATGTGTTTCAGGTTGACTCCATCTTTAATCTCAAAAGTCCACATGACCTGGTGACCTTCATTCATCAACAGGATGCATTTGAAAGGCTCAAGATTTTGCGTGAAGAATACTTAGTAGAAAAAAGAAAGGTGATAAAAGCCAGGAAGAAGGAGCGAGGGGAGATAAAGAAATCATTCTACAAGATAGATCCTGACTGTATTGATGCAGGGCGTCACATTTCCGAGTTTGAGTTGCATCTGGACATGACTCTCTCATTCGCTGAAAAAGGCATCAAGTATGAACGTTTCCATTTGACAGGGCGAATACCAGGGCATGATGGGGGTTTGATAGGTGTCTCCTTTTGGATTGAGGGTCTTAGGAGGGACTCTCAGGTTTTGTTGCTTTTGAGAAAATCAATATTTTAATTTTATTAAAGGGTCATGTGACTTAAATATGAATTTTTTTCTAAATGTACATGTAGTTAAAATATTTTAACCCATTCACTCCTCAGACAGCCAGTGATGCCTTCAATTGACGAGTAAAATCGTCTGGAGTTAGACAGAGTAAATTCAATCTCGTACCCAGAGTCCTTGGGCTTTTTGGTCAGCGGGTGAGGACCTGGAAAGACTCTGGGATAATGGACTTAAACAATTTTTTTGATTGGCTGCTTACATGAGAATGGCAGTCTGACAGGAAGTCGGTTACTAAGTACATATAATGTGAAGAAGTACAGAAACATAAAAATGAAGTAGAAGAGGACATTGGTGTTGTTTGCACAAAAAATTTGATTGTGCTGCTTGCATGATGGTATTCTACACAATGGAATGCATGCTGAAACACTTAAAATACACTTACCGAAAGTGTCAGACGTTTCATCTTTCACTCTTTTTTATAGCAAGCCAATGACCATTTCTCTGTGAAAAGAAACCAGTTCTTTTACGGTGTGTACAAAGACTTAAGTTTATGTTTCTCAAACACTTTTAACCCACCATTTTGAGTCAATCATTTTCATTTTCTACTTTTAACTGTTTTCTGTTTCCTTTTTAAACTCAAGCATGCGCAATAAGAGTGGAACTCCATGTTTTCTGGGAGAATGGAGTCCATTTTGGGTACGAGATTGGAGTAAAATCTGTTGAACATGAAAATTTGGTTTTATCAAACGAGTTGATAAAGGTCAAAATTAATTACCACCATGAAAGATTTGGAAAGTGAAGCTTAAAACCAAATTTTCATGTTTCACTCTCCCACCGATGCAGCACCACAGTTTCTTTCAGAAACTAGAAATTTGTTGAGAAAAGTCTCACTCCCAGGAGTGAATGGGTTAAGCTGCTTTCTTTGTGACAGCACTGACTTTTCAGGAATCCATGGTTAACTAAAATGTAGGTTGGGTGCTTGGGCTTTTGCTGGAGGAGAGCCAGCCAACCCCTCAACAGAGTAATGCTCCCATGGCCAGCAATCTCTGCAACCCAGCCATGAGCCCTCTTACCAGGCATCCGGGCACATGTCACTCTGATAAACAGTGGCAGTAGGAAGGGAGGGGGGGGGGGGAGCAAAAGTCCACCTGGACAAACATGCACAAAGTGACTGGCAAAATGTCTGATGTGGTCAAGTGACCCCTCCAGGAGTGAGACTTGCGTTTTTGCCTGAGACTC
Source organism: Montipora foliosa (assembly GCF_036669935.1). Lineage (NCBI taxonomy): Eukaryota > Metazoa > Cnidaria > Anthozoa > Scleractinia > Acroporidae > Montipora > Montipora foliosa. Next base: position 39,705,474 of record NC_090877.1, on the reverse strand, counting down.
ACCGTTTTTTGGACAATGTCACGGTCTCATGATGAGGCTCAAAAATCTCATGCTAAACAGATTCACAGGCCGATGAAATTCACTTTCCTTGGATATTTTCATTTCTGCCTTGTAAAATTGATTTTCTGGTGCCAATTCTGTAGAGATCCACAGTTCTAAGGCATAATTATTTGTCATATTTGATCGACTGGTTGACAAGACACAGACCTCACAACCATAATTATTTAGAAGACAATTCCAAATAAGGTTATTGTTACCAGTTTGTCGCATCTAGATATGTTTCGTCCGGTTAGTTTCAAAGCTTTATTTTGATGCACTGGTTTTCATCTGGTTTTAATGGGTTTGCTCTGTGTAATGCCAGGCAATTTTACTTGCAAATAGGAGACAGTACAGGAGTCAATGGGTTCAACTGCATTTAACAACATTTAAATCCATTTTTGTATTTTTCTTCACTGTTTACAATATGAACCCTTAGCCTTTGCTAGCTTTTCGTTTATGCTGCAAAGTTCTGATCTGCAGTTGAATCAGTTTGAAGAAATAGTCTTTATTATACATGTCTTTTTGCAATTATCGACTAGCAAAATAATTAATTATAAATAACAACTATTCACCGAAGTGGAAGTGGCTATTGGTGGATACAATGTATGTACCGAGCCACAAAGTGGCAAGGTAAATATCCACCACTAGCCACCAACAGTGAGAGAGAACAGCGCATTTTGTTAAATGGATACATGTACCTCTGGATTTCCTCTCTCTCTTCAAGAACCAATACTATTTTAATTTGATGTTATTTGATAGGAGCACCCAACGCTAATCTTTGGGGAAATAATCATGTGTTCGGGAGAGTCAAGCTGTTCTAAGGATTTTGGTTCTACAGTATGTTGCTAAACAGCTATAGATTTCTTTACTAAAACATCACCTAAAAGATTTGCAACCATGGGAAAACTAGCCCCTTCCTTTTTTGGAAGGAGTACCTTTGCAATTTTTGGCACTGTAGCAGTCTTGGATGAGCAAATTGTTCGCTGGGAAGTTCTTAGAATGTAAAATTTTCGGACACTTTAATTTTCAGCTAACTTAAAGATATCCGAACAGATCAAGTTCTTCTACATGTAGGTGATAAAAACATCTGTTTAGAAAGTCTTTATGCATTAATTACAAGGGGCCTAGAAATGTCTCTCAAAGGCTGTTGGCTTAATTCGCTCATTGGGTGCGCTTGATTTGATACGAATTACAGTGTAGCACTTTAAAGTCATTATTTAATCTAGACTGTTTTTTAGTATTCCAGATCATGTTAACCTCTGTCAGCCTCTTCCCGAGCATGTCGTTCCTCCTGTATGCCGAGCCAAGTTGCCAACTGTTATATACAGTTATGACCACCTTGATGGTGTCAGTTCTCGGCAGCAGTTGAACACCAGTGTGGAGACAACCATGTTGACATCGCTATCATCATATTTTAAGACAGCAGAGGAGTTGGGTAGACGTGTGAGTTTGGCTCTGAAGACGGTGAGGTCTATTATTACAGTATGTACTGTTTACTGTCTAGTAAACAAGCAGTATTTTTTTAGCTTTTAGTTGTTAGGTGCAACAGCCTTTGGTTTTAATGATACAGTACTGTAGTTCAATTTTTTTTTGTGGCTCAATTCACGCTCATATTACATGTACCTGTAATCATGAGACTATTACATTTTTTAGTTTTAAGTTCTCAGAAGGATTTGAAAGGACCCTCACAGCCATTACACTGTACATAACTAATAACTTGATGCCCAACATATAGTAGGACATGTAGGACATGAATGGTGCTAGCTATGGCATTTATCTTGTAGTTCTTTGGTCTTAAAGCAATTGCAGGTCCTTTTTAATCATCAGCCTGGTCGGAATAGAGGGATTCGTCCTTGTTTGATTTTGTCAATTTTCTCAAAAGGGAGAGAAAAAGGTACAACAACAGAATTTATGGTAGATCCTTTACAGCAAGCAGTAACCTGCCCTTTTCAGTCTGCCATTTCACATAAACATGATGCAAAATCAATCTTGCTAATAATTAACCTGAAAAGAAGGGCCCCAAAACACTGTGACATAGCCCCTTTCTAAAATCAATATTTACTTTTTATTACTTTGTAGAACTCAAGCTCCTGGGTCTTGCTAAATCTTGCAGCATATTACTGGAGAATCAAAGGCAATGCTTTGGAAGCTGTGGAATGTCTTCGACAAGCCTTGTATTTTTCACCCAGGTTGGGTATTTTTAAATGCAAAAATGAAAAAAATTTTGATATGGCTTATCATAATAATAATAATAATAATAATAATGATAAGCCATATACATGTGGTACACGTGCATTGCTTCTGGATAATTTATTATGCAGAGGTATGCATAATTATGATGATTTGCTGTTAGTGAGTTTCTTTGATTATTGTCCAATGAAACTTCTTGGTTTGTTACTTCTTTTTGGACTGAATTACGTTTGTACACATGTATATACATGTAGATCATTTTCACCGTCACAAAACAAACAAATAAAATCAAAACCGTTCAAAAACTTGGAATGTTGAGACAAATTCATAAAATTAATCACCTCACCGATTCTAACATCTGTGCAGTACATCGTTTCTGATGTTGGTGCACCATGGTTGTGCACCAATGTGGCGGCCAGAAATCAACATGAACATCTGGAATTCATTTAGTGATGAAAGCACTTACTTTTTGCTCATGAAATAAAATACATGTTTATGAACATAGTCATCTCCTAAGGTACTCGAAACGTTCAGACTGCTGGGAATCATAGGCATAGACATTTTTTTCAACCAAATAACTTTGTATTTCAAAAAATAATTCTGTATTTTCAAAACGAAAGACGTCATGGAACTGGAAACTTGAAAAAAGATGTTATTTTAGGTTATCTGTGAAAGTATGCACAATAAAGAAACCTTAAGCGAAACTTGTTCATCATGTTTTACTGGATGCTGTTTCATTTTCATGTATGTACAGTATGTAGAACAAATTATTTAAATGTGAAATCACTTACATCCTGACAGAAAGATCTTAAACAATTTCTGTCCCTTTTTTTCTCTGTCTGTTGCTATGTTGGGTTACTAGCTATGGATGGATGAATTGGAACAGTTCAATTAATTTTAATCAGAAACCCATAAGGGTTGAAACGTGTAACGTGCGTTCACAGCTTTGGAATATTCAGTGCTAAGTACCATATTTGGAAACCCCTCGCTCCAGTTAATTTTGCGTGAGAACATTGGTGGTATTGCGTCACAGTGTTTTTGCAAACTGATTGGTTGAATGTTTCTCTCTTGTTGTTCCAAATATGGTACTTAGCAAATTGAATATTCAGAAGCTTGTTTCCCCGCACACAAGGGCTGTTACATGTTTCAACCCTTATGGGTTTCTGTTTTAATTTATTCAACTTTCTTTATTCAATTCAAAGGAAGGGAAGGATACCAGAGGTTATACCAGAGGTTATCCCTATCAAGGATATATGCCCTCAGCCAGGTTTAATTGACTGAAAGTCGATTTAGATGAGGGAGCAATAATTATGGTAACCAAAGTACCTGTAGAAAAACCCTTGGGGCGAGGGTTGAACCCGGGTCGCAGAGGTGGAAGGCACAGTTGATAACTGCTAAGTGAAGAGGGCACAAACTCCTTCTACAGTAGTGTGTCTTCGTGTTTAAGTTGTACTCTGCTATCTTGTTTGACAAACAGATGAGCAAATATTGGTTGCTTTTTATAGCTGTGATATTTTTGTTATTTTCAGGGAGCACAAGGACCGTGCATTGATGAGTCTAGCTGCAGTGCTCTATCATGCAAATTACGGCCATGACTCAATAGTACTGCTTCACTCAGCAATGGACACCTGTAGTGAGCAGTCTGTTTATCACTTTCTACTTGGAAATATCTATGCTGTGAGTAAGCTTCTTATCGTTAAACAGCTGCCAGTAGTTGAAACCCTGGCCAGAACAACACTCAGGGTGTTTAAAAATTATAACATGAGAGGCACAGTGTACTGCTTGATTCATATTCAATTTGGCATCTTCAAGTGGTTTGACTTTCCTATCTTCTCAGAATAGCAGCAATTGGCCCTGTTTCAGTACATAAGTCCCTCTTACTAAGTTTGAAGGCCCCAGTCTTGTAACTTATGGCCAGTCTTTTTTTCCAGTTCGAACGATGACCATAAATTGAACTGGAAAAAGTAAGGAGTTTTACAGACTTACAATGGAGCCACGAGTGAATAGGGAATATTAATTTTGCCTCTTACAGTACCTGTTGGACAGTTGAACAAAATGTACTATTTGGTTGGAAAATCATCATAAGTACTTAATTTAATTAAGTATTCACAAATTGTTTTGCTTTCTGGTCCACCTGACAGTCCCTCAAGATGTTTGAGATGGCAGATCTCTGCTACAGGTTCACAATGGTTTTCTCCCCAAACACTGAAACGCTTTGTGAAAGAATAAAAGCTGCGAGATGTGAATTGAAACTAAAGGAACTGTTGACGAAAAGACAATTGTAAGTGGCAGTAATGTGATTTTTTTTCGGGGGAGGAGAGGGGGGAGAGGGGGAGAGGGGGGGGAGGGGGGGGGGAACAGGGCTGGTGCAGTGGTGTGAGCACTCACTTCTCACCAATGTGGGCCTGGTTCGATTCCCAGACTTCACATTTGGGTTGAATTTGTTGGTTCTCTACTCTGCTCCAATAAGTTTTTCTCAGGGTACTCCGGTTTCAGTCCCCTCTCCTCAAAAACCAACATTTGATTTGTGTTAATTGTTGATTTCAGTTTACAGTGTCCCCAAATTAGTACTACAGCGTTAGAAGTCTAGACACTTAAATAAAGTCCCTTTCCTTTCCTTTTCCTTCCTTTCCGTGCGCTTAATTATTGAATTTGACTGGTGCGCGGTCAACAGCTGTTGATCGATTAACTGCACGGACAGCCTGTGTGCAGGTTATTAAAGGCCCTTTACTTAGTGAAAACAGTTCTTAAACCAAGCACCGCATTTTGTGCTTTAAACCCTATCGTCTTCAGGTTTCTAATACATTTAAGCCTCATGTTACCCTTTTATGGTGGCGTGAATGTGCTTTATCTTTTTCTGCAGGGCTGGCAATTTTTTTCATTCTTTCACCTACTGATCCAAGAAAATTTTTGCGGTTTTGGCGCCTTTTTTCTGCGATCTACAAAGAAGGAAGATAAGAAGAAGTTGTTCAAGCAAAATAGTTATCGCAATTTTATACACAAAAGGTTACTCCTGATAAAGTTCTAGTGCTTGATATGGTTTGTAGGATGGAAAGTGACTCTCTTGGCGAAGACGAATACTGACTTGACGAGGAAACAACTTTCGATAATTACTTGCAACCAGTCTATGTACTTTTAATCTGTTTTCCTTTTCCATGTAGTTTAAGCTGCATTTTGTTTTAGAACGGTTAAAAATAACTACCGCGTTAATTCCCAACAACAAAAACGCGGTCTGTCGCAATGTCAACAACTAGTTTCGGAAAACTTCGATCCGCAAAAAGCAAAACGTTCGTACCATATGGTAATCATCCTGACAAGATAGTCATGGCCTGCTGCTACCGTATTCTTAAATTTGGATGTTTTTATATTTCTGTGTCATTCTTTCCAGAATCTGTGTTTTTTTTTTTTCACATGTCAGCCGTCTTTCCTTGTTGTCACAAAAGGTGTCAGGCAGCGGAACACCAAGGTTCCCGAGTCCTGAAATCTCGTATCTTTCCTTCCCCTCCCCCCTACAAGTTGCACCCGCTCTCCCGTAGGGGTAGAAGACAGATTAGCCCATCCGTAGCCCTTTCCATCACCACACCTTCTCCACCATAGAAATGATTTTTGTTGCGGAAGAAATGAGATGTACCTTTTTCTTGTTTGTTTTCAGGGATTTTGATGAGAAGTTGGACAGCCTTAAAACACCAGAATTGGAAGAGGATAAAGACCCTAGCAGAGAAGAAAGAAAAAGGGTACACTCGCTTCCTTTGGAGGTATACAAGCGACAGCTGAAACGAATCTTTTCACTCTACACACGGGGAAGGACTAAATCTACGGATGCGTGCAAGAGCAGAGATGTATCAGCTAAACAGGTGTGTGCTTAGGGCTTTTGGTAATCTCGCCACCAGGGAGATTCGCCATTAACCAGTTCGTTCCCACTGAGTCGACAGCGGACTACTGTGAACTGTTACGTTAAAGGAACAGAGAATACTTGGTGGCAGAGGATAAATATACGCTATCTTAGGTCTTTCTCAGTTTTTCCAATGAGCCATTTCCGAAATGCTGTTTGTCTCGGTTTCGAAGTGAGCCTTGTTGCTCAACTGTTGTATGGGAAATCAGTTTGATTTGCATCCGTTCCATTTGAATGGTTGTGCACCAGGACTCGCTTTGAAACTGAGGCATGCAGCAACTCGGAAATGGGCGATTCGTTCACATTGTACAGTAGAAGGGACGTTCCGTTATGGAATTGGCACTCAACCGGTTTAAAGCAAAGTTGGAGTAAGAACGATTTACACCACATTATTTTGGTTTGTCATGCAATACCGAGGATGACTGCGTGACGAGTAATAAAGAAGCACTCACTGGAAGGCTACTCAATAGTCAGTTCTAAGGACGTTATTTCACCTTATTAAAAAGACAATTGGTGAGGTTGCATGGAATTGAGAGTCGGTTTAAGCGTTCTTGTCTTGTCAGTAAATTACGCTGTCATGCCAATGGAGTATAATCATGAATCACCACAAAGAACTACAACAAAAGAGTGTAGTGTATTCCATACAAACGTCGCATTAGGCCCGTCATTTTAACTCTGTTAATCTCCTTAATACTTTTTTTCTTTCAGGAATCGGTCGCCCTATCTGACGATTCTGTCGCAAGTGGACCGCAAACAAGTTCATTACGAAAGCAAGAGAATGAGAAATTGTCTTTTACCGAACAAAAGTCAAATAATCAAGGCAGCTCGAAGGCTACTCTATCTAAACCTGGTGATACGAAAGAGGGAAAAAGTGTGGACTCTATTGAAAAAGGAAGCGAATCAAATGAAGAGCTTAGAGCCACAAAATCTGGGCCACGTAACCATACAGTCGAAGGGAAAACGATGGAGAATCTTGCAGAAGCTCGCCAACCGCTAAACTGTTTGCGAGATGTCGTTAAAACTGTAGGTAGTAGTGAGAAAACCGCGGCGTTAAACATGGAGGAAGTGAAGAAAGATAAAAGGCCAGAATCTGGTACAGGTACCGACGAGGAAGAAAAGGCTAAGAGAGATCTAGATCAAACTAAAACTAGTTCTGTTGAAAGTGCATCTTCGTTTGTCGAGAAAGAAAGCCAAGTTAAGAAAGTCGCGTATCCGAGTGGACGAAGGAGCCGTCGAGGAGAGAGCGGGCTTAAAATTTCGTCAGGCGAAGCTTATAACAGAGAAGACACCGTTGAAGTTGTGATTATGGGGCAAAGTAAACTTCCCAGGCAAAAAGGGGAATCGATGTTGATGAGTAAAAACGGACCGGGTGTTGATAAATTGGCTTCAAAGAACACACGAGAAATGTCCGGTGTCGCTGATGCAATGTTTGTGGATCCTGAAGGTAATCAGGCTTTTGGTCCCAAACATACCCCACCATTAGAGAGCAAACACTTGTTAACTCGAACCAACAACTGTGCAAATGTGGAAGGAAAGAAACGGAAAGGTGAATTGTTCGGAATGGGTTGTTTATCACGAGTTCCCAGCAAGGAGGACGATGATGTTACGACACAATCGGTAGTTAGTATAACTGAGTTTTCTGATTTCGAAATTAAGCAAAAGGCAGAAATTATGAAGCCACTTCCTGTACAATCTGATGCTGAGGCGAAGTTAACAGACCAAACTTCAGTGGAGGAAATGTCACCACCATCTTCTTCCTCGAATACCACTGCGACTGGTGTCACCCTAGAGGCAAGGATGGTTGAAGAACAGGGAACGTACAGAAGTGATGCCGAGGCTGATTTGGTTGAGAAAGACGATACAGCTGATAAAAAGGAGGACAAAAATTTAGGCTCCCAAAATTCTAAGTCAAAATTGGCCAAGGAAAGCGTAATAAAGACTGTTGCTAAGGATGTGATAGATGATAAATTAAGCTGTGAAACTAGTGATTGTCCAAAACAACACGAACAGTTGATTTATAGCGACAGCAAAGTTTCTGATTTGAAAGTAGCTGAAAAAAGCGACGAGAAAATGTCTTCCTTGGAAAACAAACCCAATGTTGGGGGAGACGAAGGTGTTCCCAAAACGAGCCAGGGATGTACCGGAAAGAGTGAAGACTGCCCAGGAAAGAAACAAAGAAAGAGCGAGTTGAAAACGTCTCCTTCTGTAACCTCGGAACGCAGATGCCACGATGAGGAAAACGACATGTTAAAACATGATCGTGCGAAAAGTAAGACCGCTGCACCGACGAGGAAGAGACAAAAAGCGACTGATACATTAAACCTAGAGCAAAAGAATGCAGACTTGAAATCAAGCCGCACATTGAGAAGTGATACGACATCGCAGAATGTCAAGGACAAAGTAGAGGAAGCTGAGTTTCATAAAGACGGAGCGGGCTCCAGTGTGTTTGAAACCAGTTTTTTCAACGTTCCAACAAGTGGCTCTTTGCAGGAACTCAACGATGAGCAGTGTAAACACATTGAAGGTGTCCAAGCGCTTGTCATCCGGAACAAACACTTCAGTGCCTGGCTATCACTCGACACCAAGAACATCGAGTAAGTGTATTCAATTTTTTTTGTGTCTGGGTATCACTCGACTTCAACAATGTCGAGTAACTCTGTTCAATTTTTTTACGGCTCTAAAGCACCTGCCATTGGTGTCGCTTTAAAAGTGGGATAAATAGCATACACACCAAGAAAGCGCGGAGTTCAGTCATTGTTTCTGTTGTTGAGTTTTTTTGTTACCGGTTTGGGTAGCATAACAACCTAACTATACCTTGCGAGAGCTGCTTCATGACCATGGCTCATACACTAACTTTTGCATGGTAACGTTGTTTTGCGCAAGGACATCGGACGACGACGACGCTAACGAGAACGTCGTATAAAAAATATTATTTCCCATTATTGTAACAATTTCGTTACAACCCCAAGTCGTTCCGATTGGAAAGTGTACATCAACATTCCAGGAATAAAATTGACATGAACAGTGTGGTTATTTGGGAAGAAAATTAAAATGGTTCGTCAGGTTCGCTCGTCCTCTACACAAACTCACGTCGTTGTCAGGAGGACTGGACGGCAAAGAAATGTACCAAAATGTAAAACGCACGTGCAGGGCGTGCAGAGCCTCTGTTTTTGGTTATTGAGCCCATTGTGTTTTGGCGTTCTCGTAGGCGTCGTCGTCGACCTTGCGTAAGGTCCCTATTGAGTTGGTGGAAACGCCGTTGAAGTAAACATGCATAGAGAATATTTGAAAGGGTAAAATAATCCTCGCACTTATCTAGAATGCACTGCATGCACAAGTATAGAGGGAGTTTCAGTCTTACTTTGGCCAATCAAAAAGGACGGAGACAATCCAGTAAACCAATCAAAACTCGAAGTAATTACACGTAGCCGACACAAAGCGCGGGAAAATGTGCACGCGCGAGCCACGATTGGTTTTGGTTTCACTTCTGATTGGTTGAAAAAATGGCGCGATAACTTTGAACCAATCACTGAGTGAAGTAAATCCAAAACCAAAGCAATTCGCTAATTACTTTCGACACTCAATTGAAAAGCGCTTTGTACCGGTACATTTATTTAATTCATTGAAAATATTGTGGTCATGCTGTTGTTTCGCTGTACATGGGCTCCATCGACTCTACGCCGGATAAATTTGCAAATGTATTTTTTGTTCTTATTTATTCAGCGTTTACAACATTGACATTACGTGAAACGGTGTTGTAAAGTCGACAGCTGAGTCTCTTAAAGTTGTTAGAAGTAGTTTAAGCCACCTTAAACACCTGGGGCCAGTTGTTCAAACAATGGATAGCGCTCTCCTCCGGATAAATCACTATCCAGAGGATAAGTCATAGCAAGACCAATTCGATATATTAAAATTCAGTCCTAAACAAAAGGCATCATCTCGAGGCTCTACGGAATCTGAATTGTAAGGATTTGTATGAGTTTATTCGCCAGAGCCTCGAGATGATGCCTTTTGTTTAGGAGGGTTAGGGTTAGGAAATGGATAGTGATTTATTCGGTTAATACCGCTATCCACTTTGTGAACAATTGGGGCCTGATGTTTCTTAAAAAGTAACGGGTAAGAATTTACAGTCCGCAATGTCCAAAATTTAGGCCATTTTTAAGTGTCGTCTTTTTTCGATGCAACAATACCTAAGACCTTAAAGCAGAAGATTACTAAAAAGAGTTGCGATTGCTTAGTTTTGGCCATTATTTCTGGGACCCGTGTTTTGAGGTTCTTCAGAATGTCTACTCTGTGTTTGTGTTTTTTATGTTTTTTTTTTTGTTTTTATTAGCGTGCGTGCACATATTGATTTTATCAGTGAAGTGAAGGACTCTGTCAAGAAACCATACTGTACTGCAAAAATAAAGAAGAGTG
>NC_090877.1:39687437-39689937 GCF_036669935.1 Montipora foliosa | reverse complement strand
AATTGTTGCGGCGAGTTGTCCCCGCGACGGGCCGCAGCGACTTATCGCCTAGTGTGTCCCGGCCTTAACTCCTTAAAGAAACACGGAGCTTAAGAATTTTACGACGGCGACGGCAACAACAACGTCGCAAAACAATGATATCATTGGTTCAAAGAGCATAAATAATCGTGCTGCACGTGCAGAACGGATTTTAGGACAGATTCTTGCGGTGCTCTGCGTAAGGACCACGTGAAATTACCAAATTTGAGGTTTTGACGACAAAGTGAGCATGCAAAAGAGAATCTTTCATTCTCTACTTTCACTTTGTAACTGCTCGTACCATTTATTTTTAGGACACTTCGCCCAAATTGTAAGAAGTGAACGAGATTGAATAACCGCGAAAAATTATGATAAAGCAAAGTTATATTTCGAGGTGACGTTTTCGTTGAAGTCGCCGTCGTAGATCTTAAGGTCCCTAATGACTTCGGCTACGGCTACAGCAACGACAACGCCACAAAACAAGAATATCATTGGTTAAAAGAAGGGGAAAAAATGGTGCTGCACGTGCGACACGCATTTTATTGCGTTACTCAGCGCAACAGCGACGTGTCATCACCAAATTTGAAGTTTTAACAACAACGTGAGCGTACAAATGCAAATCTTTTTTAAACTATATTTTTACTCTGAAACCGCTCGTATTAATTCAATTTTAGGATAATTCGCCCACATTGTACGAAGTCAACGACACGAAATAATCGCGAAAGACTTAGAATAGCCCGTTTCACGGTTAGTTTTTCTCATTTGCATCACAATATAATCTAGCATGTATGTGAGGCAATTTCGGGCTATTTTGTAGTTTTAACTCGAAATTACCTCGCATCCACGTTAGATTGTAATGCGAATGAGAAAAACTAACCGTGAAAAGGGCTATTGTGCAATGTTACATTTGAAGTGACTTTTTCGTCGCTGTCGCCGTTGTAAACCTTAAAGTCCCTATATGTGGTTTTCGCGTTACGTCATCACCGCCATGTTGGTGAACAGAAACAATAGTTTCTCATTAGGGAGCTTAAGCACGCGCGTTTTTGAGACGCGGACGGCAACCGGAAGTGAATATTTCGCGCGCCAGGATAGCGGTCTCTCCCAGCTTTTTAAACTTAGGGTATCCAACAGTGAAAAGATACTTAGCGATATAAATGTGGTTGTGTGAAGACAAGTTAAAAGGGAAAACAGCTCACTTTTGGTTGCCGTCCGCGTCTCAAAAACGCGCGTGCTTAAGCTCCCTATTAGCTCCTTTTTGTTCGTCCACCAGCGATTGTACATTACATCATTGTTATCTAGTCTCTAGAGATTGGTTGCAAACCACCATTAGCTTGACGCCTTCTGTGAACGAACACGTATGTTCATGTGACAAAATATAAACGGTGACGTCATCAAAGAGTCCCTTATAGCAAGACTTCTTGAAGCATTGTACCATTGTCGCTCATCTTATGATCTTTTATTTCACCAGGATGTTGCACACGTGGGTCTGGCGAGTATTCTGTTGCGAGAGGGATACTTAGATGACACTGCTGTGGTGATTAAAAAGGCTTTAGAGGTAAGCGGAATTTCATCATCCTGAGGTTGCCTTCTCAGTTTTGTCCATTTTGGAGATACGGTACTAAAGGGAAGCAAAACCAGATATGCCCAGAAATGTACTAGTTAGATATCCTCCCAAACTTCAACATCACTCGCGTCTGGGAATGCAAGGACAGTGCCTACTAATTCAAAGGTATAGCGTTCTTTTCCAAATTGAAGCTTAATTATCTCTGAAAAATGTGTGGTTACCCCCAATTTTCTTTTTGGATACCAAAAGCACTTGCTAAGTTCTGCTTTCTCTGCATAGTTTTTAGCCTGCGAACGCCGGAAATACGTCTCCGTTTTTCCGTTCTTCCGGAAATACGTCTTCGTTTCTCCGACCGCCGGAAATACGTCTGCGTTCGCAGGCTACATAGTTTTGAGCCGCGCAAAAATATCCCTGTATTAATAAGCACCACCCATCGGAAACCCGAATGTCTCGAGATGCGCATAACGTATGCGCAATAACAATAGTAGGCACCGTCCTTAACGTCATTAAGCCAGTGTTCCTCAAACTCCACTGCTCAAGTAAAAATAAAGAACTACAGTTATCCTCACCAAAAAAATAAGGCTAGCCATTACACTTACCTTATAATATTGTTGGAAAGTCTTAGACAAATGCAAAGGCAAATGCTTAGGCAAATGCTTAGACTTCATGGGACGTTTCTTGTTGGATATCAAAATTGGGCGTGGATGCATCTACTTGCGAGCATTTATCAACATAAGTGTGCGCAACCTGGAGTATGTTTTTGCATTTTGTCATCTTTCGCTTGGTTGTTTTATTTTTCCTCAGATTTCTCCAAGTCTCGCTTTAGGACACTTTATTCTCGGCAATGTTTTTGGAGCTCAGGTGAGCTAACCATTAGAAAGATTTAGCATCGTGTTTCGTGAAACGGCAGAACGCAGG
>NC_090877.1:39672437-39682437 GCF_036669935.1 Montipora foliosa | reverse complement strand
ATGGTGTAGTCATTAAAACTATGTCAGAACTATAATGGTGAGATCGGTTTTCGTACAGTAAGTCGCTCTACGAAAGAATTCATGTCGCAGCGACTCCTCCGAGATCAAAAGAGACCTGGGTACAAGAGTAAGTATTGTCACTCTTTTTGCCAACGCGTTTATTTCCCTCGTTCTGGTGTTGCCTTTCCAGTGGTTTGCTGAACTTCGGGAGCAAATGTGTCACTCTGTGGGACTTCCTCATATGCAAATGGCTCGTTTTCAAGATTCTTTTCTTTTTTTGCTCTTTCTTCAGCGAAATTCGACCACACGACTGCGATTAATCCTACAACAATAAAAAAACCCCCGACATATTCCACAGTATTAAGGACCTCCTCTAAAACGAAGTACGACAAGACGGCGCAAAAGAGAACCTGAAGAGGCCAGGTCGCTGTGACGAGTGAGGCAGAAATTTGCATGTTACACCAAGAAATTAAAAGGTAGCAGAGCCCGGAGGCGATAAATATGGCATAAAGAATCGGGTAGATTTCTTCCTTCGGAAAATATGTGAATTTTTCAGGCTTATTGACGTAATAAAGCGAGGCTAAAGCCATGAACATTGTACCAAACATGTAACTCCAAGCCGTGATCGCTACAGGCTTCGTTTTCCAACTCGATTCCTCTTTGTTAAATATGAACTTTTTTTGAAGAAGAACGTATATCGCCATGGAAATTGTGTTTCCAAGGAGACATATGTACCCTATAAACTGCAAGTCCTCAGCTTCACTGGAGCCATCTCCATCTGCGGCCCGACTTGATTTCTTTTGCGTTGTCATAACGATGGCGCCCACTGCAGCCAGAAGAATTCCAAGGCATTTTGCCCAGCCGCGAATGGTACGGAAGTCTGGGAACGGCTCAATCCGAGCTATGATCGCAAGCAATGCAGTCCACACTGGAATAGCGGGTTGAAATATCGACGCAATGTTAGCGTTCGTGTAGTATATACCCAGAAGGTATAACAACTGATTTCCAAACATCCCCGTTAACCCCAAGACAATAAAAAGAGGAAGGTCTCTGTGGAGCAATAAGAAAAAGCATCAAGCCGATTCATTTTTTTCGTTTGTGAAATAACTTACTAATAATATGAAAGAATATTTTTTGTAGAGGTTTTTTATACAATTTATCTACTTGATTGCAGGATTGTCAACTAGGCGCTATGCTATGCGTCTCATTGGCTTGTCACGCAATCCTCTGGAAAGATTGAGTGATGTTGAAAAAAAAAAGCTACGTAAATACTGGTACCTGTCACGCCTGTTGATTCTTAAATCAAAGAACAAATCTTTCTCTAGTATTTTGACCAATCATAATAGACAGCAATCAATATACTGATAATGGTTATACCAAAAGAAATTGATGTCAACTGAGAGATACAAAATGGTTGGGAAACCTCTGTTTTGAATATATCAGCTTCTTACCTAAGTGATGGAGTTTTTATGGTCTTCTCAGAGACAAAAGCCGCAATTAAAAGCACAGGGAAACATCCCGCATCTCGAATCAAACTGAATATCAGAGGATCTGCTTTGTTTTCCTTGGCGAATTTAGATACTATAACCCCGTAGGCTCCAAATCCAAACTGAACAACTACAAGAGCAAACCAAACGACCCAGACACCCGCGATCGCCATCTTGGATTGAGCAATGCCACCGTCACGCAACGCAAAATAGTGCCGTGTTGAAATTTATGCGAATTGCGTTCATTTCGCATACATTACCTCCAGAGATTTTTGAGTTTGGCTTGCAACGCGTACAGACTTTTTGTGATCTGATCTCAGAGCACAGGACCACAGACAGATGTGTATTAGCAGCCAAGTCGATTTTAACGGGGAAAGAAAACCTGAGAACCAGTAGGAAATTCCGTAAATCGGGTACGGTTAAGATCGACTGAAAACCGGGCTGGAGGTGGCAGTATTATAGATCTTAATTCGCGGTAATTAAACAAGTTAAAGTATGTTGAAAGGATAAGTATACAACTACAACTCAATCTTGCGCCTTCCGAAAAAGATAGGTTTTGAGTTGACGCTTAAAAGTATTCATGTTAGCAGAAGACCTGATTTGTAATGGTAAAGAGTTCCATAGTTCTGGTCCAGCCACAGTAAACGAGCGGTCACCAAGGGTGGATAAAGTTCTTAGTGTAGTTCGCTGGAATAGAAATCTATCATAATTTGTTCTTAAAGAGTATCTGGAGGGAATCTCGTGCTTTTAAAGTTCGGATATGTAATCAGGGGCCTGTCTATTTAATGCTTTGTAGCAGAGAAGTAGAATCTTAAACTGAATTCTGTGTCTAATAGGTAACCAGTGTTCACGGTTGAATAGTGAGGGAGTAATATAATCAAAGTTTGACATTACAGATGTTCCTAGCGGCAGCATTCTGTACGCGCTGAAGTTTCTGTAGCTGGCATGCAGGTAGTCCGTACAAGAGACTGTTGCACTGAATAATCGAGCCGACTTGTCACAAACGCATTAATTAGCGTCTGAGTACAATCAAGGCGAACAAATTTCCTAATTTTCCTAATATTATAAATGATAAAAGGCAACTTTGCAGATCTTATTAATGTGTTTGTCCATCTTTAACTGATTATCCAGCCAACAGCCGAGGTTCTTAACTTCACTACTAGGAACAATTGTATAATTGCCCACCGTCGAGGAGTCGATGTTGACCTTCGCAAATTGCAGTCTTGTTCCAATAATGACAAACTATGTTTTGTCATCATTCAGTTTCAGCCTTTCTGATAGCATCCATTCTCTTATGTCTGCAACGCAGCTTTGCATGGCCTGAACAGCGGCCAATTGTTCATCATTAGAGTTGGCATTAGAGTGGTTTTCAATTGAGTGTCGAAAGTAATTAGTGAATTACTTTGGTTTTGCATTACTTCACTCAGTGATTGGTTCAAAGTTCTCGCGCCACTTTTTCAACCAATCAGAAGTGAAACCAAAACCAATTGTGGCTCGCGCGTGCACATTTTCCCGCGCTTTGTGTCGGCTACGTGTAATTACTTCGAGTTTTGATTGGTTTACTGGATTTCGTCCGTCCTTTTTGATTGACCAAAGTAATTACTTTGGTTTTGGTTTTACGACACTCATTTGAAAACCGCTCTAAAGGAGATGTACAGTTGTGTGTCGTCGGCGTATGCGTGTACATTAGGTAGATGGTGTTCAATGACCTTAAACATTTTTTTGGTATAGAGGATAAACAGGAAAGGTAGCGACTAGAATCGGTAATGCCTATGGCTTCCTTCGGCGGTCTGGTCTTCTGGCTATGTCGGTTCGAAGGAGTTATGCATGGGTTCAATTTTCTATGGGTGAGGCTCACTTACAAGCTGGCTCTTCTGGCAAGTGGAAAATGACGCGCGTTCGAGAATATAGGGGATTGGTGACTAGTTCGAACCGCTCACCAAGGCCCCTATATCTCAAACGCACGCCATTTCCGCCTGGTATATTAGCTATGCCGTGCAGATGAGGCCCATCAAGGCCGAAACAGCTGTCCATGGTTGCCAATTGACCGGAAGAAATGGTTGAGGACATGGGTGATGTGTTGGCCACACCTCTGGTTGGTGTTATGGTGTGTCACCTTGCTGTTTTAGTTAGTTTTTTTTTTTTTCAATTGTGTGGGCCCCTAACTATCCATAACTAGGGATCAGGCTTCATGGATTACTTGTTCTAAAAATTGCCTTTTGAGGGCTTATTCTGACTCCCCAAAATGTAACGCTCGATGTGTTCCCAGACGGGGAACCCATCTCGATATCAGCACCATTCAGCAGGATGAAGTTAAGGTGCACAGACAAAACCTGTGTTCGTTTGGTCATGTCGCAGCCTCTTTCCATAAGCAAAGTTAAGTATACTGTCTTTTGTTACACTCTGTTTTTTTATAACAACGTCTAATTTGGGGGCTGAGATTGAACGTTCTTATTTTTTTGTGAGGTACACTAAGTTCGACTACAAACTGAGCTGTTCTTCAGTGTATCATGCCATAGGAAAACCACATTGTTAATGTTAAAAAACGGCTCTAAGTATTTGAGTTAATTGTCCTGTTAATGATGCAAACCATAATTTGAAAGCGCTCCTTCCACCAGACCATGTCAACTCACGCTTTAACCTAAGACGACAGCGCCATTTTAATATGCCGAAGCTTTGTACGAACAGAACAAGTAATACTTTTATATAAAACAGTCCGGGCTGTAGTTTTATCCCACTTAAATTCATACTATATAATTTAAGATATTTTAAGATAAATATATTATATGGAATTTTTAATATTGTCGTAATAATCAGTTTTTAATCTGACTTATTATCTAGGATTCATTTGTAATTTTTTCAGTATTGTAAAGCATTTGTAAATAATTGCGTAATTCAGCCTTTGGCTGCGATGCAGTTTTAATAAAATATTTATCTCTCTCTCTCTCTCATTAGAGAACCGCGAAGAGGCGAAAGAGAAAAACTTCTGCTTACCTTGGACTTAAATCTCACTTTCATGCAGACCTGACCCTCAAGTCCGGATTGGCTGATATTTTTACAAAGACGAAAATCAATTTGATTGGCAACACCGAGGGGACACGTGATTGCTAAGTTGCCATTTGTTGCTTTTGTAATTATCAATTTGACGCCTTTGACAGCTAGCGTTTACATGAAAGTGAGATTCAAGTCCAAGGTAACCAGAAGTTTTTCTCTTCTGTCTCTCTCGTGGCTCAAGAAAAACCTCTGGAACCAGGGTAACTACTCACAAAAACAAATGAGCAGAACAAAGGCTTACTGTTAACTGACTCTCAGCTTTGGAATGGTCTTAATATGCTCTTAAAATTTTGGTTAATCTCAGCCGGAACGTTTTACATGTGGACTCGTTTTGAAAATGAGACGTTATTTCTCAAACCCTTGTCACGACATTCTGTTCTCTTAAAACTTCGACCATTCAATTTCCTCCAAAAAAGTAAAACCCAGTACACAACAGTCAGAAATAAACAACTTCGTTGCAAACTTTATTGATATTTATAATGGATTTATTTTAGTCAACATCAAGACAGATACACGACGCCAAAAAAAGCTGTGCAAGCGAAAGGAAAATAACTTTCCTTCGATATTATCATAACTTTTCTTAGCAAGCGGTTTTCAAACAGCTATCGAAATAAACAATTGCGCTTGCTGCACTGATTAATCGGCTCCGAAGTCGCGAATTTTCCCGTAACTTAAGGAGGCTTGAAAGGGTTTTCAGCTGAGCGCAGGCATTACTTATTCTGCTCGCGTCAGCTCATAAATCAAAACGGTTAACCGGAAATTAAAATGTGACCTAAAATTGCGAAAGCTGGAAAAAGGCATTTGTTAGAAATACTGAGAAATATCTCGAAACATAGCTCGGTGACCTACCCTTATTTTATGCTTACGAGTAAGATGCGTGTTTTCGCATTGTTAATTAAAGATAATGTGTAAAATATTTATCTTGTGGAATTTTTCTCATCTTCCAACAGCGTTTTCATAAATAAGTTAAGTACTATTAGTTAAATTTTTCTCATACTACGTACATGTACAGGTAAAAGAATGCAAATGAGGTATTCCAAATACGTTTTTTTACTAGGTCACCGAATTACCTTTTTAAGATATTTTTGAAAACGAAATTTTAGAGGGTCTATTAGCAGAACGGTACCGTTGCCATGGCAACAGTTGGGAACTCACAGACTCGCTTAACAAAAATGCCTGACATTACTATTAGTCAAATATCAAAATGTCTCCCTACTGAAAGGACCAACAGTGTTATAATCCTTTTGCATTGGAAAGTTACTGTTACCTGTGGAAAACCCTTTAAAGCCGCCTTACAGAGGTTTACATGTGGTTGTTTCCGGCGAATTCAGACTGGTTCATCCCGTTGTCTGAGCGCAAACCGAGTCTCTTTATTGCTCAGAGAATTGGCATACTTTGGTTTTGTACAATTGAAAACAGGTCTACTGCTGAAATTTACGATCAGGGTGATAGTAAAGAAAGATTACTCTTAATTCCAAACATTATAGATATATATATATATATATACTGCATCGCTGACTTATTTTATAACTAATATAACTTGTCTTGCGCTCAACAACAATCAGCCTGGAGGTCGAAACCACTTCAAAGCTGACGACGTAGTGCAAATGATGACGTGATTCAAAACCAGTTTATATGGGTTATTGACCTAGCTTGTTCGGTCGAGATGGCTGGATACTGGCCAAGTTCTTTTCTTGCGTGTTTATGGACCGAGACCAAGTCGAGGTCCATAAACACGCAAAAAGAGAACGAGGCCAATATCCAGCCATCTTGACCGAACAAGCTTGGTCAATAAAGAATTTATTATATGAGATAAAACATCAAAAAATGATCTTCGATCTTGCGGGACCAAGCGAGAAATCCCGAGCGGGCAGTTAAGCTCTATCTTGCCCGCTCAAGTAGCCAATCACAGCGCGGGATTTGGTTCATCTTGCCCGCTCACGGAGCTAGTCATATAATAAAATGTCTTATAAAAGTTTCCGCGACATTTACGAAGCTCTACACATCACGGTCACTGGTCTCTCCGGGCAGGCATAAGGTCTAAGTTTTGAAGTATTGATATCGTAAAGTTATTTTACCTACGTTTTCATAATACAATGCACTCGTTATTCTGTCTTGCATGTTTGTATCCACCGTTCGCATATGTATGTTTCGCTACTGTTCTCGGCTTATCTGGTCTTGAAACAAAGTGATCACATCTTTCTCACCGCTGTGTTCTGTAAGGCGGTAGAATGGTTAAGAAGTCTCTCACTTTTTTCTCGACAAAATTGTAAAATTCCGGAATCGTTTCCCTCGCGTTTTTTCCTTGGTAATCGAAGAATTTTTGCGGGTGGGCCATAACATCAAGAATCTTAGTGATGAGGGTTTCATTCTATGGACAAAGAAGCAAGAAAACAGTTTTAGTACAAGAGAATGGAGAGGTTTCCAATGCAGCTATCAATGTTAAGCCCGATGAGGGAACCTCGGGCACTGGGGAGAACCTCGAGCATTGGTCAGATTTGACTTCTGTTGCCTTCCCCACTCTCGGGAATTTGACTTATATTCTGGGACATAGTAAAAGTAGTCTATATAGACCTGAGCTTGGCTTGGGTGTCAAGACTCAGCCTCTGATTGGTTGACAAAAATTATTTGGGTGTTGAATGGGTTAAAGAAAATTGTCTGTCTTTAGACCGGTTGCAGCAAAATTTTGTTTAACAAATCAAAGCTTATGAAAAAAGTGTCGAGCCAATCATTTCTTGCCACGTCTAATGACGTCAATCGTCGTATGGTATAAAGATACTCCGCTAGGGTCCAAGACTTCATTTTCACACGATGCAGAAGAGTAACGGAGCTCTGTGTCAACCACTGGAACGTATCACATGACGACACGTGCAACCAGTTCGGATGAGTGGCAATATACTCATCAAAGAGACTTTTGAAAACCCGGATGTTGTAAAACGGCATCGACCAAGAAGAGACGTAGGAGTTGAACAAGAAAATTCCAAACGGTGAATGGGGTGCTTGGAATCACAGATACACTTTGTTGTAGTGTTACTGTAATTTTCAGGCTTGAAAACGAGGAAATCATCAGAGTGTTTCCAAACTTATGACTTCGTCATTAATGGAGATGCAGATGAAGGATATTAGTGGATAGAATGCGCAATGAAGATAAAGACGATGTATGATGATGATGAAGAAATGGATAAACATAAAGATTAACATGAGCAACGAAATGAAGGTCAAATTGAAAGAATGACATTGCAGTTGAAAAGTGTCTTTTATGTATAGACTTCAACGAATTCAAGTTAGGCATATAGTGCGCATGAAAGACACTCACATACCTAAAGCCCTTTTCCCTGCAAATATTTTTGTCAACCAATCTGAAGCTGAGTCTTGACACCCAATGAGAAGCCAAGCTCAGGTCTTTCTAGGCTGGGTAAAGGGGTCGTCTTCTATGACGCTGAATTTCAAATTTAGTGGGCCGTTTAGTGGCCCGCTCTGTAGAATAAGGCCCGCTAATTTAGCCAATCACAGCGCGCGTACTATCTGAGAGAGATATTAGAGAGATCAAGCATCACGTTTACGACAGACGGCAAACGGAAATCATCGGACTAAAATTTGCGTTTTGCCAAAAAAATGGAAGAAACTCGTTTGATATGAGCTCATTTCTTGCGTGTTAGCAACAGGTATCAAGTGACTTTTCAAAAGAGAGCGACGAGTTAGAATATAACATAATTTTCACGTTTTTATGACAAGCAGCGGCCAACCGTTTCGCGTTTGCCGTTCCACGGAAACGCGATGCTTGATCTCTCTAATAAAAAGAAATGTGAAACGGCCAATGTCATAAAACCATGTAAATTCTGTAATAAAATAATAAACTCCTCTCTCTTCTCTTGAGCGCGCAGTTGCTCGGTATCTTTGCATTACAGGCAAAAAAAGCCATGAGCTAAAATCAAACACAACGTTTTTGATTCTTGGCAATGTGCACATTTCAGTCGAGCGTTCGCCGTTGACTTTCCGTAAACTCGATTCCAGATCTCCCTACTGTGGCAACGTTACGCAGGTCAAACGTGCAAGCCAATCATTAACAACCAGGAGCCCATGACTTGGAGTGAGCAACTCGCATACTAAGCCTTTGTCACAGCATTTTTACAGACCGATCTATTTTTATGGACCACCTTTTCTGCAAAAAAACAAAGGTGGTTCCGGTTCGGTGACGCTATGACGTCGAGTTAGTTTCTTGTGATTGGTCATCGGGCTCCCGAGGGAGTCTCCTTCGCGGGAAATTCAATTTAAAAATAAATCGGTCAGTGAAAACGCAGTGACAGGAATATGGGGCTGTTGTTCGCTCCTAGTCATCGGCTCCTGCATCAACCCATTTTCTACTTCTGAATTAATGATTATCGTTTAATTCCAAATTTGCTCTGAATTTACTGAAAGTTTGACATGAATTATGGGAAATGGACTTTTTTTTTTAAAAGATAACCGTGTATGGACACAGGACTCGAACCTGGCAATGTTTTTTGATTAATAACTTGTCACCTAACCACTTGAGCACCACACCGCTAGCTGCGTCTAGTATATTTTAATAGTACAGTATACATGAAAAAATTTCTGCCATCTAATTGGCTGAGAGAAGTGCAATTTTTCGGTAACACAGTGCAGAAAAGAGGTCATTGAATGAAAAAATAGGTAATTAAACGCAGAATAATAATAATAACAATCAACTTTAGTTAAAGAGGGTGTACACATAACAGCTTACGCTGACAAACCAGTGGCCCTCGGAAACTTAAGTTTAGTAAGTAATACATACAAGCCTAGAATTAAAAATAGGAACTAGCCCAACAAAGTAACTATTAAAAACAAGTATAAATAGAATATATAGAATAAAACATATTTACAATGAAACCTCAAAAGAATCAATGTCTCTATAAGAATCAATGAAATAATTTCTCAAATCGTTCCTGAAAGAGGAAGTGCTACGTTTTTTCTTAAGCTCATTTGGCAGACTGTTCCATAACTTGACACTACTAACTTGAAAAGACCTTCCAGCTTCAGTAATATTACGAAACATAGGGCAGATTAAATTATGCTGGCCATGTCTGGTCTCTCTACCGTGTAGTGAGTGATTCGTAGTTAAAGTACTCTCGATATACGTAGGGGATTCCTCTTGCAGTGCCTTATAAACTAGCACGCACTTACTTATTTTAACTTCATCATAGAATGGGATCCAATTTAGTTTCTTAAAATTTTCCACTGTTCTTGATCTGGTACCTACGCCTAATATTACTCGCGCTGCACGTTTCTGTTACCGAAACACTCTCTTGAGATCGTCATTAGGACAATAAGTCCAAAGTATACTGCCATACATCATGACCGGCTTAATAAGGGCATTATAGAAAAGTTACATCAAAAGAGGTAAGAAACCAAGAATTCTGATTGGTCAACGAACAAGGAAGTTAACAGATAGCCAATCAAAT
>NC_090877.1:39647437-39667437 GCF_036669935.1 Montipora foliosa | reverse complement strand
AATTTAGGCCAGCTAGTGAAACCTAAGATAAAGGGGTTTAGTTTCTAAAAAGAAACAACTGTGTGGAAGTGAAACACAGAGAAGAGTTTATACACAGAGCTTGATATTTGGTAATTGACCACAGAAAAAAAAAATCACAATTCGTAATGAACAGAAGAACAAGGCTTACAAAACGCAACGAATTAAGAATCGACATCGACAGCAGGCGAGAAAGAGAGCGAAATGCCGCTACGTTCAGGATAAGACATGAAAAATATGACTTGGTGCTGAGAGCTGGAAACTGACACGATGCTTAACTTGGAAAAACACGAACCTCAGTGTTAAGTCGGGAAAAGAACCAACCCGATGCGAAACGCGGGAAAACACGCACTAAATGCCACGTACGAAGCTTTACGTGACAAAGAAAATTTGTAACAAAAATACTTTTCGCTTTTTGCGTCGAAAAGCTCTTCAATCATTTCTATAAAAAGTAAAATATTCGAGCTTTTAACCTTGTACCGAGGTTTTTTTTTTCTTCTTCGTAAGTTCAGTATCAATGTATCAACTCCGCTTAGATGATAAATTCTCACCTAACCTCTAACTCTCGTCTTGTTCTTGTGGCAGTGATTGCTGTCCTTGGTGATTCGAAGCGACTTTCTTGTGACGCTTACTGTTTGATCATCAACCGATATATTCAATTTGCTGTTATCCGTAAGTGTGCGTATTGCAAAAATCATCTTCTGAAGTCGATCTTCCATTTGACATTTCAAGCAGGTGTCGTTACAAAATTTTGACGTGGAAATAACATTCTGATCCATTTGAACTTCGAAGGTTACGGACACGACTTTTTGGCCATCTTTCACGCGGCACTTCAACTGAGGTCGAGTAATTCTGCAAGGAAAGTTACACACATCTCGGCTCAAAAGCTTCTGCTGAAGTTTGGCGAGAAATCGGGTTTCCTTTTCCTTTTTTTCACAGAATGTCACTTTATTCAGTTTTACTCGTACTTTCTTGCTTATTGTGATAATCTCTTCAACGCCTGCACAAAGAGAAAGAAGAAAATTGACTTGAGATCGCGGCGGATCCGTTCATTCCCACGATCGAAACGTTTATTCTCCCAACTAGTACCACAGTCTTCTTTGTTGGATAATTACGAGAATTTGACTTTGCATCAAACAAGACAAAGCTTCGTCACAAAAAAATTTCTGCATTCATACATAATTTAAATTACAAACAACAGACAGCGGATAAAGTTTGAAACAACTGTTCGGCTGAACAGTTTTCAAAAACCCTGATTACATTCCATTTTAATCTTCTGCAATTTAGCGCATCCCTTCCTCCCGTCATTTGCATTTGCTGCTTTTATTTAAAGTTTCATTTAACGTATTAAGTAGTTATTTTTACGTTTTGCTTGATTTGGCTTCCAGTTCCCAGTCGCTGAATTAATCAAAATTTGAGTATGTATACCTTGGTGAAAACCAGCGATCGTAACAATGGCAAAAAAGTGGGTATCCTTCCCCTTAACACTTATAATAAGCCACACAAGAACTGCATGGGTACAATTTGTTTTGGAACACCTTATTTAGTTTCATAGTTCTTATTGTTTACAGGTTTTAGTGAACAGAGCATTCACGATAATAGACCAATTTCGATTTATTAAAATCCAGTCCTAAACAAAAGGCGTCATTCTCGAGGCTCTAGGGAATAAACTCATACAAACCGTTATAAGTTCTCCAGAGCCTCGAAATTGCTGGTTTTCACTCACGTGATCAACAGCCATGTTTTTCAACGAAAACAAAAGGAAGACGGTTTGTATAATAATAGAGTTAAATTCCCGGAGGATTTGGTCGGGGCACCAACATGGCGGTCGTGACGTCATGTGAAAACCGAGAATTGGTCTATTGAGAGTTGAAGGTAAAGACTTGTTTCCATATCTCAAAGTGTCCTTGGACGTGAGGTGCCTGGGAATGAAATTAAATCACTGGAATCGGTCAGTGTAAAATGCAGACTGAGGTTATAATGAAACTGTTGAAAAAGCCCAAAGCCCTTAGAAATGCTAACCTTAGGCCTAATTAGGCCTAAAACAATATTTAGGCTTAACTGTTAGCATTTCGATTCCAGTGATTTAATTTCATTCCCAGGCACCTCACGTCCAAGGGCACTTTGAGATATGGAAACAAGTCTTTACCAGAGGTGAATGATTTCTGACAGAGACGAAAACGCGCCATGTTAACTTACTCAGACAGTGTCGCATATTTGGATGTAGTTTGAACCCGTCCTTACAGCTGCAAGAAACTCGTCCTCCGGTGTTGTGACAAATGTGATGACATCCGCCATTATCAATCGAGCACGGATCGTATTCTTTTGCAAAAAAAATAAAGCACAAAAATTGAAAATATCTGAAGACATCTGTACGATCCTGGGTGATCTGGGCGAGAGATGTCGGTCCCGTACCCCGGGACCCGTTTCCCGAAAGTCCCGATAATTTTTCTGGCACGAAGAGCTATTGCTGAAACTGCCATCCACTTGTGTAAAAAGTTGGTCTTTTAGGGTGTAAGAAAAGATAAAAAAAAAGCAAAATGATTATGAAAATTGACGTCTTAAAACCTCTCCCTTCTTAAAATGTTCAGGGAACTGTGACACGCGAAAAGTGTCGGGACTTGCGAAAAACGTATTTAGGCCCCAGACCTCCTCTAAAGGTGAAGTGAAGTATTTCACCCGTAGATGCCAGGACATAGCCTTTCCCACTCTGTAGAATTATAAGTAATGGAACTTATTAGGCTAATATCTAAGGTAATACTGAGTACTTTACTCAGCTAACGTGCGGCCTACCTTTGCAATTTCTTCCGTCACCGTGGAATCCAGCTTTGCAGATGCATTTATAGGCACGCCTAGTGGGTAGACAGATGGCATGTGTGTTGCAATCATGCGTACCACTGGTGCATAGTGACCCTAAAGATTAAATCCATGGCAAATCATTAGAGCAGAAGACTGTTCGGTAAAAATTTAACATGACAGTGTTGAGGGTGAGATAAAGAAGAATTTTGAGAAAATGTTGCGATAATCTCAGTCAAAAGGGACTTTTCTCGGCTTAAAGAAGAAACTAAGGGTTTTGTATTTCTTATAAAAAAAGTTTTAATTGTTTTTACGGGACTAGAACAACAAAAACATTCCACGGAATCAAATTCCAAGCTCTTTTCTCTTGTTTTAAAAAAGATTGATTGACACTCCGGAATAATCTTAATCGCACAAGAATTTCTTTTACGAAAGAATTCGAAAGAACTCGGCAACGTGGGAGAAATGAGCCCCTTCGTGGGAAATTTTTTCTAAGAGGGCTTAGTGAAGACGAATGCTTGGCATTGACGCAAAAACCAGATTTTATTGTAGAATACGGTGAGCAGGGATACTGAAGAGACTTTGCCAAGGTTTTGTTCTTTTAAAGCTGGGTCAAGGATTACCGAGAATAGCTTTTAGCTTGGAAAAAGAGGAAAAATTGTATCAAAAAAATAAATGAGTAGTTCTATAAAAATTGTGTTACCATGTTAAAAGCCGGCAGAGGCTATATACATATGAATGTTTAACTAGCGAGCCACAGCTCTTATTTCGTTGTACTAACAAATGTTTTGAAATAATTTCCTGGAAAGTGTAACGAACGCTTAAAAGTGAGAACTGACGAGATGTCATATTGTTCACGTCCTTTAGTTTTGTTTTCATCTTCTGGGTCATAGCGGCTATTTTAAGTGCTTTTAATCTCACTGCAAAGATGATACAAAAACAAAGATATTAAAGATACCATAAAATGCTCTTAAAAGTCTAGACTAAATGCTATGAGTAATTCTCACGTGAAATCACTAATTTATGACATAATCGTTTTAAAAAACGTCTTTTCTAGTTCGGTTAATGACTTGAAATAAGGCTCTATTTTGAGTGTTTTTATCTCTCCTTACAGATGCTACGACTTGATCAATGTTCGTGGACAAATTTGTTGTCAAAGTTATCCATATATTAATAGAAGATTTAAAAGAGATTGGCATTGTTTTCTATCAAAACATATCAAAATCTTTCAACCGTCAACAATTTAGTTCCTGTTATGAATAAACACAGGATTAGATTTAATAGATTGTCCGATTAAGTTACTGCCACAGTTACGGGCTTCAGATTAAGCCGAGTTAATTGAATACTAAAAGCGCTTGTCATGCTATCACATGATGATACACCCTAATGTTCATTTGTAAAGTACCCGGACGTTTCCACGCTGTCTATGCGAAGATGTGCTCTTTCCAGTAGGATTCATGCATATTTGTTACTGTTCAATCGAACCCATAAATAACATGATTCCTTTGAAAACAATTTTCTTTTCCGGTATAAATTTTTCAGAGCAAACAATCTGCAACACATTATTTCTCAAATGATGACAGACCAATTCAACCATTACCCTCTTCAAATCAATAAATGAGCATTAAATTAATCAACACTTCTTCTGTTGCGAAAAGAAATCTTGTACTTGTTAATAATGCTTGAATATGTATGTATCTTTTCTGCGTAATTTTCTTGTACTCCGTTCAAATATTCCCTAATTAACGAGAATTTTTCACTCGGCTCAGTGCGACAGTTTTTTGTTCCTTTAACATTTTTTACGCATTTTCTTAAAAAGAACGGCCCCTCGAAAACGGACGCAACATGTAACTCCTAATAATGTTGGGATTTGTTGGCAAACAATGTTTGCGTCCTGTTGCAGCACCTTGTAAGACTCAGCATCAAAGAAGAGGGCAACTTTCGTAACTGAGAATTTTCCTCTTTTTGTAAAGACAACATTATTATCTCAGTTTGCAGAACGTGTTTAAGGGATTAGTCCGCTTCAATTTTAACCTCCATGTTGTTTTTGTTTTTAATTACGTACTTTTGACAAGTTGGCTTTTTGGTGTTCTTTCGCATAAACATTTCACCTAGTAACGGATGCATTGAGTCCCGCAAGATCAACGCACAGAGAAGAAAATGTGGAAGATATTCTGACGTGTCTGCATTTAAGAGTAGCAACGCCGGAGCTAAGAGAAGAAGCGGAAATTAGTTAACACGGAGCAACGAAAATTACAATCGGCTCTAAAGTATAAGTCAAATGTTAGAAAAGCCTACTGCGCTCTGATCTTAGCAACTACAAAATCAATAATCAGGAAATCGGGATGCAAATTTCCGTTGTTTGGGCTGACTCTTAGAACTAGTTTTTTTTTTTTTCACGAAGTGGAATGCGTTGCTTCAGTCCTCATAACACGAACTAAAAAGAGGTCACTTTACAGCAATATGAGAACAACATGCACAAATATGATTGGGAAATAATTAGTCTTGTCAATTTGACGCTTTTGTGAGTAGCGTATGGTAGAAAAGACAACATCAATTTAAAAGTGATTTTCTCAACGGGTTATGTTTGTAATGCCTACGTAGAAACACTTGCGTCTTCCGTGAAAAAAATGCGAATTTGGACGCCAAATGGCTTCAGTTAAAACGCAATAATAATCGTTTAAATTGTTGTTGTTGAATTGACAACGATCGTTATCTCCCTTATGGCAAAACACAAAGAGTTTTAGTTTTTGTTCCTGTGTATGGTTTTAATTTTTATCTCCAAAACGGGCGGTTGTCTTTGGGCAATAACGTCCGAAATTCAAGCTTCCAAAAGATTTTTCATTTCCGGAAACCAGAGAAAGACGGACGGTCCAAGCAGGTTGTAACATGCCCCAAAGAGTGATGACCTGTTGTGTTTAAAAGCGTGGGAGTTGTTTCGATGAGGAATGAATAAGAAAAAGATTGAGAAACAAAACTCTGCGTGACGTAAGGATGCTGAAACTCCTATTAGGAAGCAGTCTTTTTTTTTCTCCATTCACAATGTGGTAACCAATCCGAAACATGCTTAATTTTGACTGGCGTAGGTCAGCTGTTGGCGTAGGGGAGCTCATCATTAAGTCTTTTTCGTAGCAAATGGTACTGGTTAAATCTCGTTCTAGTGGAAAGAAGCCATTCCAGTGAATTGAACCCAGTGCACCCATTTAAGTGCATGGAACCCATTTGACTGCACAGAACCCAGGAGCTGATCCAACAAAGTGACAAACACATAAATTTAGTGTTCTATAAAAAGACAGGCTTTTCAACAAATAAACACATCTGTCCTGAAAAACAAATATGTCTTGTAAAACTTTTTTGTGGAGGGGTGCGAGCATATCAATCACTGAAAATTAACGCCCATTGAACCGACGTCAAATTAGAATTTTATCTTTCCGACTGCTACAATTAACGTTTGGTAAGTAACATGTAAACACAGACACTAGCAAGTCACGGTTAATCCGCATTTAGTAAACATCAGAAAAATATTCTTTTGGGGAAACGAATGTTTCAAAGGCAATGTACCCTTACCTTTTCCCAAATCCTTTTTGAAAGTTATTCGCACCTGACAAAGCCCCGATCCGTTGTGAAAGCTGCCATAAGGAACTCGGTTAAATCCAGCGTAGACAAAAGTGTCTGTTGGAGGACCGTAAATCGAGGCTTGCCCTGAGAGGGTGAAGAGGTAGGGCTCTCGATAAAAACCCATAAACTTTCCTTTCTTAGTCGAGTTGGCGTGCTGCATTTTCCATAGCACCGTCTCATCGGATATATCGATTGTCATATTTGTTCCCTTTTCCACGGTATCGTCAACGACTGCCATCAAAGTGTTTCCATTGATTGTGTTGTTCTTGAAACCCGGTAGCTTATTGCTATAAACTCTAAATTGACGGTTGTATACTTGTACCGAAGCGCAGTTACTTGTGAATTCGTGATTCGAACCGAATCCATAACTCATCTCTGTATCCGAGATGGTGGTGGTCCAGAGATGCGGCTCGCCACCATAAATGAGCTCGATCCTAGCCTTTTTGTACGGCCCGCTAAAATCCAGACGGACAAGAGCTTGGCCATCGCACAGCCCTGGCCTAGAAGACGGAGTTGGACGGTGAATTAAGGTGACCTGTGATTTGATTGATGGGCTTGATGGTGTTGCAAGGCCTTTATCCAGATCTATTTCCACTGCAGGCATTTTGCTTGCGCTGTGTAGGGCTAAATTACAGTAAGGTTCGTAAGTTAAACATATAATGAAACCTCTAGAAAGAAACGCTAACAACAGTGTGGGTATGTCAACATAAAACCTATTTGACCCACTAAAAGAAATCGGGGCCATGGGAAAATCTTTTGCACAAAACAGCTGCGCTGTCTCTGAGAAAATTTATGGAAGTACATAACAAAGGTTTTTAAAGTGTTAGAAGTGTAATCAGGTTAAAATTCAAACCTTTTGTGTGAAGTAGAAGAAGAAAAGCCCGCAACGGTAATTGGAAATCACAGAAAGTCATTGTGCTCAACGGAGCTTCTCAAACTGATTGAAGGTTTGTTTGACGGCCTGAATCAACACGAAAAGTTAATTGAAAGATTAACGCAGATCGTGATTAATAAGTTGATGATTCGATTCTACTGATCCGCTCACAAAGAAAGTCGTAAAATTCCAAAGCGTAGATCCACGATGAAGGTTCTGATCGCTCCACTATCATTGACACAAGTGGATACGGTGTACGGATGGCGTCTGTTCTGTGTTCTGCTAATTGGTTGGATTGTTATGTGACGAATGCCTTTTATTCGAATCACTTATCACTCTTGACAAGAGAATTTGTATATGCGCTCATTGAAGTATAGACATTTCCTCTGCCGGGGCTGTGCAGGAAACTGGGATCGGTTGCAATTTCAACCAAGGATCAAAGATCAAATCACATGGTGAGATCAAATGTCCTCTGAAAGGAGTGATTTAAACTGAAATTTTCGTATTATCCTATAAACTGTTCTCAGTCGGAAAACATTGTGTAAGCCTAAACGGCGACGATGAAGGATTATATTAAGCTTCAAGTTATGCCAATTCCTTATTCACAATCATTCACAGTAAAACGAGATTTTTCACACGATAGCTATAATCAGTGTTAATTTTTTTAATGGAATAATGCAAGTGTCAAGCAAGACGGCGACAATATTATATCGTGCTTTGAGTTGACAATTTAACATTTATACGATCAAAATACTATCCACGTTTCCTTAACCTCACGCCCTTGCATCCCGTATTACAAGTACCCACATGCTTCATGCCGGCTGGTTTTTTCTTATATATGATGCGCAGGCGATGTAGAGATGTGGTTTGAAGCTCGGTTTAATGCTGTGCACTCGCGGCAATCAATGACATGAGTATTTTAAAACAAACACTGTGAGCTCAGAAACAAGGGAAAATTCATGAAAACGACTTTTTTCTAGTAACCCCTTTGTCGAAAAACCCCGAGGGCATTTAAACCCCATTGAATGCTTTCATTAAAGCATTATCTATCGAAGTTTGATTGGTCCGGACTTGACATTCAGTTGTTCACGCGTGCGTTTTAGTCTGGGGCATTTTTTGTTGCCCAATTTTATATTTTTACTCTATCTTGTCTCTTTTTCATTCTGTGTTCTCTTGGATGGTATGTCGGCTTCGCAAAAGCCTATCACTTTGCCAATTAGTCTACTTTTTCTTTCTTAATTAAATTTTGATTCCATTGAAGAAATTGTCCACACCAAATTATAGTTGTTGATAGGTGTTTCTTTGCTGAAAAGTACCCAGTTGCCAGGAGTTGACGGGCTCCTGTACTTACTTAAAATAGAAATGTTGCATAACAGGCTCGAAATTCTTATGTAATTTATGAGTTCCTGTGCTACTTGCTTCAGTCTGGTAAGAAGACAATATTTCTGCGTCCAGAAAGAGTTAGAAAACATAGGATTTTTTTGCAAATTTTATTCAAAATGGAATGCCATTGCAAGGGCCAATCAATGGAAACAGGATTAAAGATAATCTCTTTTAATGACGAATCTTTATGGTGTATTTACACACAAAATGAGATCAAATTTTAAAAAGAAATCCACAAAGAGGAATATCAATTTGTCAGGCTTTTGCGTCATCTCTGTGTGAATCTATATGTTTTTTCCGCTTCGCACATTTCCTAAGAGTCCGCGAGAATGTTGCTCTCTTCAGCTACCCAAGGTCTCATCCTTTGATGTTTTCGATGAACGACAAAGGTTAAGAATTTTGACTATTAGATGAAAGATAGCATAGTAATTGATAACTAATACTTTTCAGAACCTTAGCAGGCAAAAAAGAACTATTTTTAAGACATCAAAGATGTGTTGAGTGACGCGATTGTCAGAGTGCTTCGAATTCCACATAACATTTTTAAAAGAACAATTATGTTTTGAGCAAAAGTTCTTCAGTCAAATCAAAAGTATGAAGGATGTTCACTCTATAAGTCACTACACCCACGCCGAGAATTAGGGAAAGATGTAGTTTTCTACTTTCGGTAATTAATATTTCTGCGCATACTTGCCCCAAATATTTCAGTTGTGGACATTCGAGCATACGAGTTTCTACCTACATTTTCTCGATTGCTTATTTCGAGTCACTTAATAAAGAGAACAACCTGGGAACTCTGCCAACTTTCTACTGAAAAATCACTTCAATGATTATCCACAGGGCTCCGGGCTTTCCAGTGTCAGCGGCTGGTAACCAGGCCTTCAAAGCATTGATTCCCAGCCAAAAAAGTGAGAATTTTTTTTAATAACGCAATGTTCGATGTTGAATCTTTCAAATCCTATTCTTCTCTTGTTTTCGAAGACTTCTTTCATACAAATATTCTCGAAACATGTTTAAGCTACTTAAAATGATTATAGTTATTCGCGAGAATGTTTTCAAGTTTGCATTGGCAATATTCCTATCCAGAATGGCGAAAATCCGTCAAAGATGTCCATTGAACCATTTAATTTAAGCCCATCAGCAATCTTTTTGCACAGAATGATTGTGTGTTCTTAAAGTTGACGGGACGTCTCGTGGAGAAGGTTTCTTGCCAACATTCATTGAAGTACAATAATATTAAACCCTTTTGAATTTATCTTTCCTCCTTACATCTACAAGTATCAAGAGAGCTGCCATTAAGTACTTCGAGACTTGAGATGGGAAATCTGGGCTACGTTTAAGGCAAATAATGATAAACAATTGATTAATTCCATAAAACCTCTTGGCACTTTTGGCTGGTTTCGCCAGATTTTTTTAAGACGAAATGATAATATGGTCAAAAATCGATAAAGTATATCATAGAATTGAGTTGTGTGTTTAGTTTTCGGTATATTGAGTTTTCCAAGCTTTTCTCGGTGCTCTCCCAAACTTCAAGCGCGCATTTTATAATTAGATGTACACAGAGCTAAAAGTATGACAGAACCCATTCTCATTTCAAAATAGACCCCATTTTCGAATTCTTTTTACAAGGTTCAAGGAAATTTGAGCATCGGAGGTGAGGTCGACGCTCTGAAGTTGAATACAGACAAAGAATATCAAGCGAAGCTATGATCCTCGCAGTTATGAACGCAAGCTTTGCAATTGCGTAAAGAAGCCTGAAAAATTCAGGACTTTAACGAGGCTTGAACCAAAAGAATAATTAGAAAAATCGGCCACTTTGGAACACGATATATCGGTTAAACCAGTCGACAATGGCAAAATCAAGAACTTGTCACTTCAAAACATAACTTTGCTCCATCCTAACAACTTTATGATGATTCTGTCTAGTACACGATATCCAATGTGAGCGACGTATCCTACACTGAGTGAATGGATTTGTACGATGGATTTTGAAGTTAAAATAGTAAGTAAAGGATTCACTCTCGTATGGTCATGTTTTCGTTAAACTGCTTAACTTTGGTTATTTCACATTTTCTTTTGCTGAGCAAGGTAGTACGTAATATCCGCACCCCCTGGTTTCACGTCCTTTCTCATGGAAGCACGGTGACGGCCAAGCTTCCTAACTTGGATCACGGAGAGCAAAAATGAAAACCTCACACTGGACTCCCTACTGACAGGTGAAGGACATTGGCTCTGCACGAGAGTATTGGAAATCCTTCAACATTTGTTCCTTGATCAGAGCCTGGGTGACAGTGTGGGTAAAGACGATCTCAGCCACACAAGAGTTGGTCAAAACTCGATAGTAATGTCTGATTCGTAATTTCTGATAGGACGGTTGCGCATATTCAAAGGCGCATGCAAGAAAGCCTTGTTTTGGCGTTAAAACTGTTTACTTTCAAATTGTTTTTAATTTTGTCGAAAAAGCTGTCATAAGCTGCTTTATTTCTAATGTGCCAAAACTAATCACCGGATTTGAATTTCAATATACTGGGCGAGATCTTGGTCGGGAGCCATTCGGTGTTGATTAGTGTTCAACATTCAATCATCATGCAGCTTATTTACCAATCAAGATTTTTGTAAAAGAAGTTATTTTTTTCACATTTATTTAGTGATATACATTCTTTTCTCAGGGTAAGTTGCATTTTAAACTGAGCACTAAAATGAAGGGCTCGGATGTTTTTAATCAAGAGTTGGCTTTATCGGCTTTCAAATAACTCCGTCCTTTGTGCCTTAGCAGGATCGTTTATGAAGGTAACACAACACCAGACAAGGTTTGCACATCCGGCATGATGCCCTGATTGGTGAACCTTTGGCAATGTTATGTCAAAAACCGGAACGCTGTCGAAAGTAACGTTGCACCAACGTCAATCTTGATTGAATTAACGCCGCTCCTGCATGATTTACCAAAGTGAAAGTTAATGGCATTAAAAAGATGCCTTAGCAGCGTGAGCTCTTTTCAGCGATCCTGTCGCGTGGGGCCAAAACTAAGGACATTATTAAAAACATGAGAGCGTAAGATCATTTTGCAGTCAAATGAGCACGAAAATTCTGATTTATCGACGGCATGAGTTAACTACCGTATGAGGAATCTTTTCGAGCTGACGTTTCGAGTGTTAGCCTTTTGCAGGAGCTTGCCTCTCTCATACAAGCCCTATGAGTCAACCTTTGAAAGAACCTTTCTATTTTTAGCATGTACATAATTGAGGGAGAGCTAAAAAGAGAGCCCGCAGATCTTTGGACCTGGTGTTAAGCGGCAGATTTGGCAAAACCAACTGATATATGAATGGTACTGGGTTTGAGTTTGGGTTGGAGAGGAGCGAAAGCCCTGGGTTCGAGCTCAACAGGTTCGCTTGATATTTTTCATTCGAAAACATGCGCAGCAGCTTGGTACACTCGTGGACACCTCGTGCTTTCGTGCTCATGTTATTTTCCGGAGCGCATGGGAAAAGAATATTCATAACGGGAAAGCTTTTGGAAGTATAGCAATCATGAGCTAAGGAAACCCAACATGATCTCAAGTATTAATTCTTGTGAGAGTAAAAAGGTCTCAATCTCTCTCTCTCTTTTTTTGGGGAGTTTAAGAAACGACGATAGCTACGACTACGGCAACGCCAAAACGCAGTAACGAAGCATAAAATAGTAGTGCTGCACGTGCAACACGGATTTTAGCAAGTAAATTGGCGTGGTCCTTTGCATAACGACGACGTGAACTCACCAAATTTGAGGTTTTGACGACAACGTAAGCATGCAATCATGAGAAAAACCTTTCATTCTCTCTTTCCACTCTGAAACCGCTAGTACCAATTTATTTTTAGGATACTTCGCCCATACTTCGCCCATATTGTAGGACAAGAACGAGACTGAGTAATTGCGAAAGACTTATGATAGAGCCATGTTATATTTCGAGGTGACGTTTTCGTCGACCGGTGCCGTCGTTGATCTTAAACTTACTTTTATCTCCACGTTGCCGTCTCGTATGTTTTCGGAGAACCGTAAATAGCCTCTTCCATCAACATTTCCATTCCTGAGAGTGGAACTTACAGGTTTTAATGTTCTGTCTAACACCAGACGACTTAACTCGTCAAGATGGGCCACCTCTGCCAGATAATTTGTTAACAACGGCTAGGTCTACTCAAACCCTAACCCCTAACCCCATTTAACCCTTTAATTTTAGTCCTGAGAACTCGAGAGAGACTTAAAGATCTTCAGACTCTGTCTAACGCCAGGCGGGGGCCGCTCCCGGGATGAATGGGTTAATTAAACGTAATAAGCTTATAAAATTTATGTGATAAACTTACTGTTCATGATTCAGTATTGTATCTCAACTCATTATAGTCACTGAATAAGTGCCAGTTTGATTGCACTAAGCAAGCAAGTTTGATCACATTAGAAAGACTCACTTCAAATAATAAAATGAAATTACTACTACTAAATCACAGTTTGAGAAAATTTGCTATCTTTGTCCATGTCTATTTTTATTCTACCTAAAATGAAGACGACTTTGATCTTAATAAACGGGTTTTCCAGTTGCTGTTTCTGCAAGAAACTGTGTTGCTTCACTGTGAAGTACTGCGAGCACTTGTTCAGTGTTTTTCAATGGAAGCTGTAACATTTAACACGTCTCTAGGTTACAGTGAGTTTGTCAATTTTGACTTACTCGATTTTTCAACATTCATGAGATCCGTCTCCCATTTCGGATCTCAATTCGCTAGGATTTTGTCGTGGTTGATTTCCGCTACTTTATGGTGCATGGATTCCTTCTTCATGGTTATTTTCGACTCAGACCGAGGGCCCTGTTTGCAAAATACCACGATGAAGACACGTAGATATATTCTGGGAATTTAAGGCACAGGTGTTGCAATAGAGTTGCTCCGATACAGTGAACATTACCAGTTGCACACTGATACTAAGCAGGACGGAATCCATGACGCCATTATGGACCTCACGCAACGTGAAGTCCACGTGATAGAGAACAGGTCGAGAAAGACAACATCAAAAAATAGTTCTACCACTGTTATGATCTTGTGAATTTTTCAATTCCTCCCGTGTGTTAAGTGTGTACGGCTTGTCTGAGAATTATGAATGGCATTCACCGCGTTGGAGCGAGAAAAATGAAAAATTAATCAGTACCGTGAGCTGTTGTAGGAAGGGCCGCAGATCGGGAGAGAAACGACTTTTGTCAACTCTGGTATGAATTCACGAAAAGAGAACATTTACTGATCACATGCACCTTAAGGCATTTGAGTGAATTCATTTGCAGGGTCGCTTTTTGCCTTAGCCAAGCGACTAAAGCGAACGGTCTGTGTGGAAATATTTTGTCAAGGCAATACGACTCCTGCTGGGTGTAAGTGCCAGCAATTAAGCAGTTTAAAGCAAATTAAGTTCTTCTCAAACTGAAGACATTTAGCTGTTAGTTGTGACAGGCACTTAAACTTATCTAAAATTCCAACAGTACGTGTGCAGTTGGCGAGCTAAAAACTTACCCCTTTTCCGGATTACACGTGACCTTCTTATCTGCATTCCTAATTTGGATCGTGCGCACATGCAAGCGAAGAATACCATACAGCGTGTGGGAAAATGCACTTTCCAGTGCTTTCTTCCTCAATAACACCCCTAAAATGTGATAACCCTTGATCCCGAATGATAAAGTATGCACGTCCACAAAAATAAAATAGAATTAGTAAAACAAAAAAATTATAGCTTGAGTACTCACAGCAAGACAATACTCGACTAAGAAGTAAACTTATTTCTTTTATAAGTCTCACGAAACTTGATCCCGAATGATAAAGTGTGCACGTCCACAAAAATTAAATAGAATTGATAAAACAAAAAATTGTAGCTTGAGTACTCACAGCAAGACAATACTCGACTAAGAAGCAAACTTATTTCTTTTATAAGTCTCACGAAACTAGAAAGAAAAAGAGTTTCTTGTCATTTGGGCGAAAATGGTCTCTGGTCTAGTTTTTAGAAAGGATTCCTGAAAAGAGAAATAAGAACGGCAACGTCTACACTAAAAGAAAGAGGAACTTTCCCATGAAAGCTTGCTCTCATCTCGGCGCCATTAATCCTCTAAGTGAAGCGGTAGATGAACTTAGCAATGGTAATTTCAAGTTTGTGATTGTTGCATGAACTGTTGAGAAATATTAATGTGATTATTTCAAACGTTCTGCAAGAAACAAAAGTCCACTGTCGAGTTGCAATACTTGATAACGACAGAATTAACTTTCAAGGCTACTTTGTAGTGCTAAAGATTCCACGAAATCCAGTAGAGTAAGCTTAATTAGTCGTGGAAATGTGCCTCCACGAGGAAAAGTAAAATTTCCGAGCAGTACAATCCCGGCAAACCTTTGATTGCCAATTCCAGAAGTTTTCTTCGCGTTACTGAAAATTCCCTAACCACCAAATTGACAAGGTTACAAGAAAATAAGCAATTTTTGCTTTAGCTCCTTCTAATGCGCTTCCTAGTTTAGCTGCTTACGGAGCAAGGCAAATTTTTTATACAAATAAACAAATAAATAAATACAAGAGAGAACGCGTAAAAGCCTGATAGTGGCTCCACAGTTGTACTTTTCAATTGAGAACTGACCGGATGATTCAGCTGAAAAAATTCAAAGTTTACACAATCTACAAGCTCGTAGCAATTCTATGCATCGGGCAGAATGCAGAGACATTACTTTGGTTTTCGAGACCAATTACGCTTTGAACTGGTTAAACGTGATCCGACCTTTGGGAGTCATTGAATTAGAGAAGAATAGGAAAAACCGGCGACTATATTTAACAATTATTCGCCGAAGGCGAAGTGATTATCGGTGAATATTCACCGAGACGAAGTCGAGGTGAATATTCACCGATAATCACTGAGCCTGAGGCGAATAATTGTTTCAGTATAAATACACAGGTGATTATTTCAGAAAAGAGAAAAAAAAACATTTCAACGCGAAATCGTCTTCACTTACAGTGGCAAAACGACTACTGGCAGCCATTTTGTCCGTCGAGGTGATTATCAGCTGATAATCCGAGATAGCGAGCCAATGAGAGCGCGCGATTTTGTATAATCACCTGTGTATTTATACTAATAACATATATTAAGGGGTCAATATTAACCCCCTTGATTTCCCAAAAGAGCTAATTTTAATTTTCACGCACGGCTTTTTTGAGAGCAATGATACAATTTTCTGCCTATTTTGGATGACTTAGGACAATATTACAATGACTGTCTTATTTTTCCTTGAAAATGTAGAAAATTCGGGCATTTTTAGTGCGACTGCTCAAGCGCTTCTACGAAAAACTTTTCAAGAGAACGAAGACTGAGGAAAACAATATGCACGATAAATCTTTGGGAATAAAAAGCCTAACCGCAGAAATGTTCCTTCTTTGCAACACACCAGTTAAAATAATTCACTCGGAGGGGATCGGAGCACATGCTTTCGACGGTCGCCATCTTGAGCATTGCTCAAGAAGATTAAACCACAAATATTCATTTTAGTTCTAATTTCTCATAAGTAGTCATCTGTCTTCCCAGACAGTCGGCCGCCCGAGTACAGATGGGATATTCCTTTTTCGATAGGCAGAGTTCCAGAAAATCCGCTGCCAATTCTGTGAGATCCTTCGTAAACTTCATTGAAGCCCTTGAGGAAAGCTCAAGCTCATGCATTGACAAGGTTGGCGAGCTCTGACTTTGATTGTGTTTCTTTGGATCTTTCCTCTTGACCATATCAGTAGTCACATTGAGAATTTCCAAGCGTCCATCACCCTAGTCCTAATCAACGTCAGAAAGGTGTCTATTTTTAAACCAATTTTGCAGGAAAATAAGCGACAGCCTTGTTGGTGTTCCAAAACAAAGAAATGGCGGCCATGATGGTGTACCAAACTAATCCTGCGGGAATTGACCTCTGTTTTGATGCAAATACTTTCTTCGTAGATAGAAACAACAAACTTCGCCATGTTCTCGGAATGAGCGCTTATTCGCAAATAATTATGGGTCATTCACAACTTCTCTCATGTGTTTTGAGAACTGTTTCAGCGTGTATCATCGACTTACGCCATATTTACAATTTTGCAAATTTCATCCAATTTATAAATATTGACACACCATATGTGCAGTACAGAATGCGCAGTGGAATACTGAGGAATCACCATAATTTGTTTAAGACTCCAGAGGACGTTGAATGGAAGTAAAAGAACGTTGCGGGGGTTCATGTTTTGACTTTATAATAAGCAGAAAACCACGTCCTGTCCTCGTAAAGATCCCGCTTTCCGTCCTCCCATACCTTCCTTCCTTTTCTCGGGCTTCCGCCCTCCTTTTTCCTCATCTCACTTTGCACGGCTTTGTCTTGCTAAATATCTTACCACAACTATATACCTTCCGCGAAAATGTAGAGAGAAGTGCAATACGTAATAACACGTAGAACATAATTAATAGAGCGTTTTCACGTGACGTCACAGCTGCCATGTTGGTGTTCCAAAACAAAGAAATGGCGGCCATGATGGTGTACCAAACTAATCCTCCGGGAATTGAACTCTATTTTTATGCAAATACTTTCTTTTGTTTCAGTAATCCAATATGGCTACTGGTCACGTGAGTGAAAACGCTCTATAGGAGGTTAATCAAGGACAACGACGACCGCTACGAAAACGCCACAAAACTGCAGGTCAAATGAACAAAAACGGAAGGTTCTCCACACCCTGCACGTGCTTTTTACACCTTAGGGCATTCTTAAGCCGTTGTCGTCTTGACAACTACGTGAAATGACCATATTATGTGAAAGACGCGAACACCTGGCTGTAAATTTTCAGTTTTCTTTCAAACAACCATATACTTCATTCCGATTTTACTCCAGTGGAGTGTTGATACACATTTTCCATGGTGGAAGACTTGGCGGAGTAGTGGTGAAATGAAGTAGTAATTTTCATGGCTGTCATCGACGATTGTTATGGAAAAGCTCAAGAAAAAAAAAGAGAAATCATCCGATGTAAACTGTACTTTTATTAATTCTTGAAAAGGCTTGTTACGGAAAACAGTGAACAACTGTAATAGATACATAAGAATACCCTGTCAATCGAAGCGCATTAGAATTACACATTATAAAATATCTGCGCATGCCGAATGAATCGTTGATTAATAATTCTGGGATATCCACTGTGAAGAGGGCGATTCGATTTCTTATTGGCAATTAGAATTAACGGTAATCTCGAAAAGTTGCCCATTTCTAAAGCGCTTTGAAAACGGCAACATGACTGAGAACGATGCTGAAAAATTTTAATTAAATTATTTAACTAATCAAGAAATAGCACCTTGACTTCAAGATAATAAGAAAAATGAACCAATGAATTGATTCAGGCGGATCAGGTTTCTCTCGCGCTTACAGCAATATTTCTTTTCGTTTAAAGTCAAGGATTGGACAGGGTATTTGCTGCCTGGACTTGAGGCCCGTTTCTCGAAAGTCCCGAAAACTTTTCGGGCCCGAAAAGCATTTATGAAACTGCCAACCACTTGTTTTGGAAAGCCGATCTTTTAACATGTTTTTAAAGTATTTAAGGCCTGGCCAAACGCTCGCAAGATTTCAGCGCAACATCTTGCAACATTATTGGGCACAACATGTTGCGTGCGTTTGGCCAGTCCATTCAACACATGCCGCAACATCATGCAACAATGTTGCGTTGACGTTGAAATGTTGCGAGCGTTTGGTCAGGGCTATATATAACGAAAAGAAAAAGGACTGTGAACTTTGACGACTTAAATCCTCTCCGTTCTTGAAATACAAACGGAATTGTGACACTCGAAAACGGACCGTAAAGTTTTGGGACTTTCGGGAAACGGGCCCCAGGTGAAACGAATGTACCATTTTTTTAAAAACATTAAATTCTATTCCAAACCCAGACTTGCTGAAATAATACGTCTTCCAGTTTACTGCCTTTGCTTTCTTTTAAGAAGGAAGAAAACTACGTTTAAGGGAGCTTCTTAGGACATCTAATAGCCTTAATTTTAATTTTTCGTTAAATATGGACTCTGCATCTAGGACGTGCTTACGTCAGACGCACGCGCAATAGAACAATTCGGACGAGCCATTCTTGTATAATTATTACTTAGAATAATTACGTGGATTAGCGAATCATTTAGCACAGACTTTTTCTTCAAAAGATCCAGCCTATCTCCAAGATGACTTAAAGACAAAGGCCCAAAAGGCTTATATAATGATGAAAAAACTTGTCAGTTTTTAGAATTCTGTTAAGACGAAACGAGAAAATCTAAAATACTATTATCGTGTACCAAAACTACTTTTCCTGTACACTTTTACATCACATCTAAATCACAAAAAGTATCTAAAATGTCTTATGAAACAGCAAAAATCAATTCCTGGCGTTCTGACAATGCCTGGCAACCACAGCAACCATAGCAACGACAGCAACGCCCACGACCATTTGCCGAAGCTATTACGACGATCACGACCGAAGACACGACACAGCGTTGTCGGAAGTGTCCAGTTGGACGACTTTCTCGCACTTAGTATTATTACCAGCGGTCGTCACTGCCGTGATGTTATGGGCTGGCCAGCGTCTTATTGGTCGGTTTTTCGTTTTCGTCTTCGTCCTCGTCTACGTAGTCGGTGATTTCCCCGATGCCTGGCTCGCTAGACACATGAACATACCGATTTCCGATTTGCTGTCGGCACTTTCAGAAGAGCTCTTATCCTTGGATTTTTTATCGTGATTCTTGGTTTTCTTGGATTGGGAACGTGAAGAGTGATTGTGTTTCCTTCAACATGGGAAGAGATCGAGTCTGACTCTTCGGTCTCAATTCCGACACAAGATAGCGGCGTCCATCAACGGTAATATTACCAATGCACTTATGCATCTTGTTTTTCTTCGGTCCTTTGGATGGTTTCTCCTTTGCAACAATGTGCTCTCTTCCTTTGCCCTTGATATCGTGCGGCTTAGGTAAAATTTTCCCATCGCCTAATTTACCGAACACCGAATGCCTTTTGGTAGACCAGTCAGGCCCACGCCCATTCCAGAGCACACGTCATTACTGGTCAGTACTTTGCAGTTGCTATTGGCCCTTGTTTGTGTGATGCCGAGTCCTGGTTGTGCCTATTGTGAGCTTCGTCGAATGACGTCGAAAATCTTCGGGATCTCCCGCCCACCGCTGCCACCAACCGCGTAGGCATTCGGCACTGCCGATTCATCGATAATGTCGAGAATTTTCCGGCAGCGTTTCGTGCGTGTGTGACCCGAAAAGGACGGACTTGGGAGTGACCTTAACCGATGGTTT
>NC_090877.1:39607738-39641580 GCF_036669935.1 Montipora foliosa | reverse complement strand
TTAGCGCATCCCTTCCTCCCGTCATTTGCATTTGCTGCTTTTATTTAAGTTTCCTTTAACGTATTAAGTAGTTATTTTTACGTTTTGCTTGATTTTGCCCAGTTCCAGTCGCTGATTAATCAAAATTTGAGTATGTATACCTTGGTGAAACCAGCGATCGTAACAATGGCAAAAAAAGTGGGTATCCTTCCCCTTAACACTTATAATAAGCCACACAAGAACTGCATGGGTACAATTTGTTTTGGAACACCTTATTTAGTTTCATAGTTCTTATTGTTTACAGGTTTTAGTGAACAGAGCATTCACGATAATAGACCAATTTCGATTTATTAAAATCCAGTCCTAAACAAAAGGCGTCATTCTCGAGGCTCTAGGGAATAAACTCATACAAACCGTTATAAAGTTCTCCAGAGCCTCGAAATTGCTGGTTTTCACTCACGTGATCAACAGCCATGTTTTTCAACGAAAACAAAAGGAAGACGGTTTGTATAAATAATATAGTTAAATTCCCGGA
This sequence comes from Montipora foliosa, assembly GCF_036669935.1. Lineage (NCBI taxonomy): Eukaryota > Metazoa > Cnidaria > Anthozoa > Scleractinia > Acroporidae > Montipora > Montipora foliosa. Next base: position 39,641,066 of record NC_090877.1, on the reverse strand, counting down.
GGATTTGGTCGGGGCACCAACATGGCGGTCGTGACGTCATGTGAAAACCGAGAATTGGTCTATTGAGAGTTTAAGGTAAAGACTTGTTTCCATATCTCAAAGTGTCCTTGGACGGAGGTGCCTGGGAATGAAATTAAATCACTGGAATCGGTCGGTGTAAAATGCAGACTGAGGTTATAATGAAACTGTTGAAAAAGCCCAAAGCCCTTAGAAATGCTAACCTTAGGCCTAATTAGGCCTAAAACAATATTTAGGCTTAACTGTTAGCATTTCGATTCCAGTGATTTAATTTCATTCCCAGGCACCTCACGTCCAAGGGCACTTTGAGATATGGAACAAGTCTTTACCAGAGGTGAATGATTTCTGACAGAGACGAAAAAAACGCGTCATGTTACTTACTCAGACAGTGTCGCATATTTGGATGCAGTTTGAACCCGTCCTTACAGCTGCAAGAAACTCGTCCTCCGGTGTTGTGACAAATGTGATGACATCCGCCATTATCAATCGAGCACGGATCGTATTCTTTTGCAAAAAAAATAAAGCACAAAAATTGAAAATATCTGAAGACATCTGTACGATCCTGGGTGATCTGGGCGAGAGATGTCGGTCCCGTACCCCGGGACCCGTTTCCCGAAAGTCCCGATAATTTTTCTGGCACGAAGAGCTATTGCTGAAACTGCCCATCCACTTGTGTAAAAAGTTGGTCTTTTAGGGTGTAAGAAAAGATAAAAAAAAAGCAAAATGATTATGAAAATTGACGTCTTTAAAACCTCTCCCTTCTTAAAATGTTCAGGGAACTGTGACACGCGAAAAGTGTCGGGACTTGCGGAAAACGTATTTAGGCCCCAGACCTCCTCTAAAGGTGAAGTGAAGTATTTCACCCGTAGATGCCAGGACATAGCCTTTCCCACTCTGTAGAATTATAAGTAATGGAACTTATTAGGCTAATATCTAAGGTAATACTGAGTACTTTACTCAGCTAACGTGCGGCCTACCTTTGCAATTTCTTCCGTCACCGTGGAATCCAGCTTTGCAGATGCATTTATAGGCACGCCTAGTGGGTAGACAGATGGCATGTGTGTTGCAATCATGCGTACCACTGGTGCATAGTGACCCTAAAGATTAAATCCATGGCAAATCATTAGAGCAGAAGACTGTTCGGTAAAAATTTAACATGACAGTGTTGAGGGTGAGATAAAGAAGAATTTTGAGAAAATGTTGCGATAATCTCAGTCAAAAGGGACTTTTCTCGGCTTAAAGAAGAAACTAAGGGTTTTGTATTCTTATAAAAAAGTTTTAATTGTTTTTACGGGACTAGAACAACAAAAACATTCCACGGAATCAAATTCCAAGCTCTTTTCCTCTTGTTTTAAAAAAGATTGATTGACACTCCGGAATAATCTTAATCGCACAAGAATTTCTTTTACGAAAGAATTCGAAAGAACTCGGCAAACGTGGGAGAAATGAGCCCCTTCGTGGGAAATTTTTTCTAAGAGGGCTTAGTGAAGACGAATGCTTGGCATTGATGCAAAAACCAGATTTTATTGTAGAATACGGTGAGCATGGATACTGAAGAGACTTTGCCAAGGTTTTGTTTCTTTTAAAGCTGGGTCAAGGATTACCGAGAATAGCTTTTAGCTTGGAAAAAGAGGAAAAATTGTATCAAAAAAATAAATGAGTAGTTCTATAAAAATTGTGTTACCATGTTAAAAGCCGGCAGAGGCTATATACATATGAATGTTTAACTAGCGAGCCACAGCTCTTATTTCGTTGTTACTAACAAATGTTTTGAAATAATTTCCTGGAAAGTGTAACGAACGCTTAAAAGTGAGAACTGACGAGATGTCATATTGTTCACGTCCTTTAGTTTTTGTTTTCATCTTCTGGGTCATAGCGGCTATTTTAAGTGCTTTTAATCTCACTGCAAAGATGATACAAAAACAAAGATATTAAAGATACCATAAAATGCTCTTAAAAGTCTAGACTAAATGCTATGAGTAATTCTCACGTGAAATCACTAATTTATGACATAATCGTTTTAAAAAACGTCTTTTCTAGTTCGGTTAATGACTTGAAATAAGGCTCTATTTTGAGTGTTTTTATCTCTCCTTACAGATGCTACGCCTTTGATCAATGTTCGTGGACAAATTTGTTGTCAAAGTTATCCATATATTAATAGAAGATTTAAAAGAGATTGGCATTGTTTTCTATCAAAACATATCAAAATCTTTCAACCGTCAACAATTTAGTTCCTGTTATGAATAAACACAGGATTAGATTTAATAGATTGTCCGATTAAGTTACTGCCACAGTTACGGGCTTCAGATTAAGCCGAGTTAATTGAATACTAAAAGCGCTTGTCATGCTATCACATGATGATACACCCTAATGTTCATTTGTAAAGTACCCGGACGTTTCCACGCTGTCTATGCGAAGATGTGCTCTTTCCAGTAGGATTCATGCATATTTGTTACTGTTCAATCGAACCCATAAATAACATGATTCCTTTGAAAACAATTTTCTTTTTCCGGTATAAATTTTTCAGAGCAAACAATCTGCAAACACATTATTTCTCAAATGTTGACAGACCAATTCAACCATTACCCTCTTCAAATCAATAAATGAGCATTAAATTAATCAACACTTCTTCTGTTGCGAAAAGAAATCTTGTACTTGTTAATAATGCTTGAATATGTATGTATCTTTTCTGCGTAATTTTCTTGTACTTCCGTTCAAATATTCCCTAATTAACGAGAATTTTTCACTCGGCTCAGTGCGACAGTTTTTTGTTCCTTTAACATTTTTTACGCATTTTCTTAAAAAGAACGGCCCCTCGAAAACGGACGCAACATGTAACTCCTAATATGTTGGGATTTGTTGGCAAACAATGTTTGCGTCCTGTTGCAGCACCTTGTAAGACTCAGCATCAAAGAAGAGGGCAACTTTCGTAACTGAGAATTTTCCTCTTTTTGTAAAGACAACATTATTATCTCAGTTTGCAGAACGTGTTTAAGGGATTAGTCCGCTTCAATTTTAACCTCCATGTTGTTTTTGTTTTTAATTACGTACTTTTGACAAGTTGGCTTTTTGGTGTTCTTTCGCATAAACATTTCACCTAGTAACGGATGCATTGAGTCCCGCAAGATCAACGCACAGAGAAGAAAATGTGGAAGATATTCTGACGTGTCTGCATTTAAGAGTAGCAACGCCGGAGCTAAGAGAAGAAGCGGAAATTAGTTAACACGGAGCAACGAAAATTACAATCGGCTCTAAAGTATAAGTCAAATGTTAGAAAAGCCTACTGCGCTCTGATCTTAGCAACTACAAAATCAATAATCAGGAAATCGGGATGCAAATTTCCGTTGTTTGGGCTGACTCTTAGAACTAGTTTTTTTTTTTTCACGAAGTGGAATGCGTTGCTTCAGTCCTCATAACACGAACTAAAAAGAGGTCACTTTACAGCAATATGAGAACAACATGCACAAATATGATTGGGAAATAATTAGTCTTGTCAATTTGACGCTTTTGTGAGTAGCGTATGGTAGAAAAGACAACATCAATTTAAAAGTGATTTTCTCAACGGGTTATGTTTGTAATGCCTACGTAGAAACACTTGCGTCTTCCGTGAAAAAAATGCGAATTTGGACGCCAAATGGCTTCAGTTAAAACGCAATAATAATCGTTTAAATTGTTGTTGTTGAATTGACAACGATCGTTATCTCCCTTATGGCAAAACACAAAGAGTTTTAGTTTTTGTTCCTGTGTATGGTTTTAATTTTTATCTCCAAAACGGGCGGTTGTCTTTGGGCAATAACGTCCGAAATTCAAGCTTCCAAAAGATTTTCATTTCCGGAAACCAGAGAAAGACGGACGGTCCAAGCAGGTTGTAACATGCCCCAAAGAGTGATGACCTGTTGTGTTTAAAAGCGTGGGAGTTGTTTCGATGAGGAATGAATAAGAAAAAGATTGAGAAACAAAACTCTGCGTGACGTAAGGATGCTGAAACTCCTATTAGGAAGCAGTCTTTTTTTTTCTCCATTCACAATGTGGTAACCAATCCGAAACATGCTTATTTTGACTGGCGTAGGTCAGCTGTTGGCGTAGGGGAGCTCATCATTAAGTCTTTTTCGTAGCAAATGGTACTGGTTAAATCTCGTTCTAGTGGAAAGAAGCCATTCCAGTGAATTGAACCCAGTGCACCCATTTAAGTGCATGGAACCCATTTGACTGCACAGAACCCAGGAGCTGATCCAACAAAGTGACAAACACATAAATTTAGTGTTCTATAAAAAGACAGGCTTTTCAACAAATAAACACATCTGTCCTGAAAAACAAATATGTCTTGTAAAACTTTTTTGTGGAGGGGTGCGAGCATATCAATCACTGAAAATTAACGCCCATTGAACCGACGTCAAATTAGAATTTTATCTTTCCGACTGCTACAATTAACGTTTGGTAAGTAACATGTAAACACAGACACTAGCAAGTCACGGTTAATCCGCATTTAGTAAACATCAGAAAAATATTCTTTTGGGGAAACGAATGTTTCAAAGGCAATGTACCCTTACCTTTTCCCAAATCCTTTTTGAAAGTTATTCGCACCTGACAAAGCCCCGATCCGTTGTGAAAGCTGCCATAAGGAACTCGGTTAAATCCAGCGTAGACAAAAGTGTCTGTTGGAGGACCGTAAATCGAGGCTTGCCCTGAGAGGGTGAAGAGGTAGGGCTCTCGATAAAAACCCATAAACTTTCCTTTCTTAGTCGAGTTGGCGTGCTGCATTTTCCATAGCACCGTCTCATCGGATATATCGATTGTCATATTTGTTCCCTTTTCCACGGTATCGTCAACGACTGCCATCAAAGTGTTTCCATTGATTGTGTTGTTCTTGAAACCCGGTAGCTTATTGCTATAAACTCTAAATTGACGGTTGTATACTTGTACCGAAGCGCAGTTACTTGTGAATTCGTGATTCGAACCGAATCCATAACTCATCTCTGTATCCGAGATGGTGGTGGTCCAGAGATGCGGCTCGCCACCATAAATGAGCTCGATCCTAGCCTTTTTGTACGGCCCGCTAAAATCCAGACGGACAAGAGCTTGGCCATCGCACAGCCCTGGCCTAGAAGACGGAGTTGGACTGTGAATTAAGGTGACCTGTGATTTGATTGATGGGCTTGATGGTGTTGCAAGGCCTTTATCCAGATCTATTTCCACTGCAGGCATTTTGCTTGCGCTGTGTAGGGCTAAATTACAGTAAGGTTCGTAAGTTAAACATATAATGAAACCTCTAGAAAGAAACGCTAACAACAGTGTGGGTATGTCAACATAAAACCTATTTGACCCACTAAAAGAAATCGGGGCCATGGGAAAATCTTTTGCACAAAACAGCTGCGCTGTCTCTGAGAAAATTTATGGAAGTACATAACAAAGGTTTTTAAAGTGTTAGAAGTGTAATCAGGTTAAAATTCAAACCTTTTGTGTGAAGTAGAAGAAGAAAAGCCCGCAACGGTAATTGGAAATCACAGAAAGTCATTGTGCTCAACGGAGCTTCTCAAACTGATTGAAGGTTTGTTTGACGGCCTGAATCAACACGAAAAGTTAATTGAAAGATTAACGCAGATCGTGATTAATAAGTTGATGATTCGATTCTACTGATCCGCTCACAAAGAAAGTCGTAAAATTCCAAAGCGTAGATCCACGATGAAGGTTCTGATCGCTCCACTATCATTGACACAAGTGGATACGGTGTACGGATGGCGTCTGTTCTGTGTTCTGCTAATTGGTTGGATTGTTATGTGACGAATGCCTTTTATTCGAATCACTTATCACTCTTGACAAGAGAATTTGTATATGCGCTCATTGAAGTATAGACATTTCCTCTGCCGGGGCTGTGCAGGAAACTGGGATCGGTTGCAATTTCAACCAAGGATCAAAGATCAAATCACATGGTGAGATCAAATGTCCTCTGAAAGACTGAAATTTTCGTATTATCCTATAAACTGTTCTCAGTCGGAAAACATTGTGTAAGCCTAAACGGCGACGATGAAGGATTATATTAAGCTTCAAGTTATGCCAATTCCTTATTCACAATCATTCACAGTAAAACGAGATTTTTCACACGATAGCTATAATCAGTGTTAATTTTTTTAATGGAATAATGCAAGTGTCAAGCAAGACGGCGACAATATTATATCGTGCTTTGAGTTGACAATTTAACATTTATACGATCAAAATACTATCCACGTTTCCTTAACCTCACGCCCTTGCATCCCGTATTACAAGTACCCACATGCTTCATGCCGGCTGGTTTTTTCTTATATATGATGCGCAGGCGATGTAGAGATGTGGTTTGAAGCTCGGTTTAATGCTGTGCACTCGCGGCAATCAATGACATGAGTATTTTAAAACAAACACTGTGAGCTCAGAAACAAGGGAAAATTCATGAAAACGACTTTTTTCTAGTAACCCCTTTGTCGAAAAACCCCGAGGGCATTTAAACCCCATTGAATGCTTTCATTAAAGCATTATCTATCGAAGTTTGATTGGTCCGGACTTGACATTCAGTTGTTCACGCGTGCGTTTTAGTCTGGGGCATTTTTTGTTGCCCAATTTTATATTTTTACTCTATCTTGTCTCTTTTTCATTCTGTGTTCTCTTGGATGGTATGTCGGCTTCGTAAAAGCCTATCACTTTGCCAATTAGTCTACTTTTTCTTTCTTAATTAAATTTTGATTCCATTGAAGAAATTGTCCACACCAAATTATAGTTGTTGATAGGTGTTTCTTTGCTGAAAAGTACCCAGTTGCCAGGAGTTGACGGGCTCCTGTACTTACTTAAAATAGAAATGTTGCATAACAGGCTCGAAATTCTTATGTAATTTATGAGTTCCTGTGCTACTTGCTTCAGTCTGGTAAGAAGACAATATTTCTGCGTCCAGAAAGAGTTAGAAAACATAGGATTTTTTTGCAAATTTTATTCAAAATGGAATGCCATTGCAAGGGCCAATCAATGGAAACAGGATTAAAGATAATCTCTTTTAATGACGAATCTTTATGGTGTATTTACACACAAAATGAGATCAAATTTTAAAAAGAAATCCACAAAGAGGAATATCAATTTGTCAGGCTTTTGCGTCATCTCTGTGTGAATCTATATGTTTTTTCCGCTTCGCACATTTCCTAAGAGTCCGCGAGAATGTTGCTCTCTTCAGCTACCCAAGGTCTCATCCTTTGATGTTTTCGATGAACGACAAAGGTTAAGAATTTTGACTATTAGATGAAAGATAGCATAGTAATTGATAACTAATACTTTTCAGAACCTTAGCAGGCAAAAAAGAACTATTTTTAAGACATCAAAGATGTGTTGAGTGATGCGATTGTCAGAGTGCTTCGAATTCCACATAACATTTTTAAAAGAACAATTATGTTTTGAGCAAAAGTCGCATTGCTATGTTCTTCAGTCAAAAAAGTATGAAGGATGTTCACTCTATAAGTCACTACACCCACGCCGAGAATTAGGGAAAGATGTAGTTTTCTACTTTCGGTAATTAATATTTCTGCGCATACTTGCCCCAATATTTCAGTTGTGGACATTCGAGCATACGAGTTTCTACCTACATTTTCTCGATTGCTTATTTCGAGTCACTTAATAAAGAGAACAACCTGGGAACTCTGCCAACTTTCTACTGAAAAATCACTTCAATGATTATCCACAGGGCTCCGGGCTTTCCAGTGTCAGCGGCTGGTAACCAGGCCTTCAAAGCATTGATTCCCAGCCAAAAAAGTGAGAATTTTTTTTAATAACGCAATGTTCGATGTTGAATCTTTCAAATCCTATTCTTCTCTTGTTTTCGAAGACTTCTTTCATACAAATATTCTCGAAACATGTTTAAGCTACTTAAAATGATTATAGTTATTCGCGAGAATGTTTTCAAGTTTGCATTGGCAATATTCCTATCCAGAATGGCGAAAATCCGTCAAAGATGTCCATTGAACCATTTAATTTAAGCCCATCAGCAATCTTTTTGCACAGAATGATTGTGTGTTCTTAAAGTTGACGGGACGTCTCGTGGAGAAGGTTTCTTGCCAACATTCATTGCAGTACAATAATATTAAACCCTTTTGAATTTATCTTTCCTCCTTACATCTACAAGTATCAAGAGAGCTGCCATTAAGTACTTCGAGACTTGAGATGGGAAATCTGGGCTACGTTTAAGGCAAATAATGATAAACAATTGATTAATTCCATAAAACCTCTTGGCACTTTTGGCTGGTTTCGCCAGATTTTTTTAAGACGAAATGATAATATGGTCAAAAATCGATAAAGTATATCATAGAATTGAGTTGTGTGTTTAGTTTTCGGTATATTGAGTTTTCCAAGCTTTTCTCGGTGCTCTCCCAAACTTCAAGCGCGCATTTTATAATTAGATGTACACAGAGCTAAAAGTATGACAGAACCCATTCTCATTTCAAAATAGACCCCATTTTCGAATTCTTTTTACAAGGTTCAAGGAAATTTGAGCATCGGAGGTGAGGTCGACGCTCTGAAGTTGAATACAGACAAAGAATATCAAGCGAAGCTATGATCCTCGCAGTTATGAACGCAAGCTTTGCAATTGCGTAAAGAAGCCTGAAAAATTCAGGACTTTAACGAGGTTTGAACCAAAAGAATAATTAGAAAAATCGGCCACTTTGGAACACGATATATCGGTTAAACCAGTCGACAATGGCAAAATCAAGAACTTGTCACTTCAAAACATAACTTTGCTCCATCCTAACAACTTTATGATGATTCTGTCTAGTACACGATATCCAATGTGAGCGACGTATCCTACACTGAGTGAATGGATTTGTACGATGGATTTTGAAGTTAAAATAGTAAGTAAAGGATTCACTCTCGTATGGTCATGTTTTCGTTAAACTGCTTAACTTTGGTTATTTCACATTTTCTTTTGCTGAGCAAGGTAGTACGTAATATCCGCACCCCCTGGTTTCACGTCCTTTCTCATGGAAGCACGGTGACGGCCAAGCTTCCTAACTTGGATCACGGAGAGCAAAAATGAAAACCTCACACTGGACTCCCTACTGACAGGTGAAGGACATTGGCTCTGCACGAGAGTATTGGAAATCCTTCAACATTTGTTCCTTGATCAGAGCCTGGGTGACAGTGTGGGTAAAGACGATCTCAGCCACACAAGAGTTGGTCAAAACTCGATAGTAATGTCTGATTCGTAATTTCTGATAGGACGGTTGCGCATATTCAAAGGCGCATGCAAGAAAGCCTTGTTTTGGCGTTAAAAACTGTTTACTTTCAAATTGTTTTTAATTTTGTCGAAAAAGCTGTCATAAGCTGCTTTATTTCTAATGTGCCAAAACTAATCACCGGATTTGAATTTCAATATACTGGGCGAGATCTTGGTCGGGAGCCATTCGGTGTTGATTAGTGTTCAACATTCAATCATCATGCAGCTTATTTACCAATCAAGATTTTTGTAAAAGAAGTTATTTTTTTCACATTTATTTAGTGATATACATTCTTTTCTCAGGGTAAGTTGCATTTTAAACTGAGCACTAAAATGAAGGGCTCGGATGTTTTTAATCAAGAGTTGGCTTTATCGGCTTTCAAATAACTCCGTCCTTTGTGCCTTAGCAGGATCGTTTATGAAGGTAACACAACACCAGACAAGGTTTGCACATCCGGCATGATGCCCTGATTGGTGAACCTTTGGCAATGTTATGTCAAAAACCGGAACGCTGTCGAAAGTAACGTTGCACCAACGTCAATCTTGATTGAATTAACGCCGCTCCTGCATGATTTACCAAAGTGAAAGTTAATGGCATTAAAAAGATGCCTTAGCAGCGTGAGCTCTTTTCAGCGATCCTGTCGCGTGGGGCCAAAACTAAGGACATTATTAAAAACATGAGAGCGTAAGATCATTTTGCAGTCAAATGAGCACGAAAATTCTGATTTATCGACGGCATGAGTTAACTACCGTATGAGGAATCTTTTCGAGCTGACGTTTCGAGTGTTAGCCTTTTGCAGGAGCTTGCCTCTCTCATACAAGCCCTATGAGTCAACCTTTGAAAGAACCTTTCTATTTTTAGCATGTACATAATTGAGGGAGAGCTAAAAAGAGAGCCCGCAGATCTTTGGACCTGGTGTTAAGCGGCAGATTTGGCAAAACCAACTGATATATGAATGGTACTGGGTTTGAGTTTGGGTTGGAGAGGAGCGAAAGCCCTGGGTTCGAGCTCAACAGGTTCGCTTGATATTTTTCATTCGAAAACATGCGCAGCAGCTTGGTACACTCGTGGACACCTCGTGCTTTCGTGCTCATGTTATTTTCCGGAGCGCATGGGAAAAGAATATTCATAACGGGAAAGCTTTTGGAAGTATAGCAATCATGAGCTAAGGAAACCCAACATGATCTCAAGTATTAATTCTTGTGAGAGTAAAAAGGTCTCAATCTCTCTCTCTCTCTTTTTTTGGGGAGTTTAAGAAACGACGATAGCTACGACTACGGCAACGCCAAAACGCAGTAACGAAGCATAAAATAGTAGTGCTGCACGTGCAACACGGATTTTAGCAAGTAAATTGGCGTGGTCCTTTGCATAACGACGACGTGAACTCACCAAATTTGAGGTTTTGACGACAACGTAAGCTTGCAATCATGAGAAAAACCTTTCATTCTCTCTTTCCACTCTGAAACCGCTAGTACCAATTTATTTTTAGGATACTTCGCCCATACTTCGCCCATATTGTAGGACAAGAACGAGACTGAGTAATTGCGAAAGACTTATGATAGAGCCATGTTATATTTCGAGGTGACGTTTTCGTCGACCGGTGCCGTCGTTGATCTTAAACTTACTTTTATCTCCACGTTGCCGTCTCGTATGTTTTCGGAGAACCGCAAATAGCCTCTTCCATCAACATTTCCATTCCTGAGAGTGGAACTTACAGGTTTTAATGTTCTGTCTAACACCAGACGACTTAACTCGTCAAGATGGGCCACCTCTGCCAGATAATTTGTTAACAACGGCTAGGTCTACTCAAACCCTAACCCCTAACCCCATTTAACCCTTTAATTTTAGTCCTGAGAACTCGAGAGAGACTTAAAGATCTTCAGACTCTGTCTAACGCCAGGCGGGGGCCGCTCCCGGGATGAATGGGTTAATTAAACGTAATAAGCTTATAAAATTTATGTGATAAACTTACTGTTCATGATTCAGTATTGTATCTCAACTCATTATAGTCATTGAATAAGTGCCAGTTTGATTGCACTAAGCAAGCAAGTTTGATCACATTAGAAAGACTCACTTCAAATAATAAAATGAAATTACTACTACTAAATCACAGTTTGAGAAAATTTGCTATCTTTGTCCATGTCTATTTTTATTCTACCTAAAATGAAGACGACTTTGATCTTAATAAACGGGTTTTCCAGTTGCTGTTTCTGCAAGAAACTGTGTTGCTTCACTGTGAAGTACTGCGAGCACTTGTTCAGTGTTTTTCAATGGAAGCTGTAACATTTAACACGTCTCTAGGTTACAGTGAGTTTGTCAATTTTGACTTACTCGATTTTTCAACATTCATGAGATCCGTCTCCCATTTCGGATCTCAATTCGCTCGGATTTTGTCGTGGTTGATTTCCGCTACTTTATGGTGCATGGATTCCTTCTTCATGGTTATTTTCGACTCAGACCGAGGGCCCTGTTTGCAAAATACCACGATGAAGACACGTAGATATATTCTGGGAATTTAAGGCACAGGTGTTGCAATAGAGTTGCTCCGATACAGTGAACATTACCAGTTGCACACTGATACTAAGCAGGACGGAATCCATGACGCCATTATGGACCTCACGCAACGTGAAGTCCACGTGATAGAGAACAGGTCGAGAAAGACAACATCAAAAAATAGTTCTACCACTGTTATGATCTTGTGAATTTTTCAATTCCTCCCGTGTGTTAAGTGTGTACGGCTTGTCTGAGAATTATGAATGGCATTCACCGCGTTGGAGCGAGAAAAATGAAAAATTAATCAGTACCGTGAGCTGTTGTAGGAAGGGCCGCAGATCGGGAGAGAAACGACTTTTGTCAACTCTGGTATGAAATCACGAAAAGAGAACATTTACTGATCACATGCACCTTAAGGCATTTGAGTGAATTCATTTGCAGGGTCGCTTTTTGCCTTAGCCAAGCGACTAAAGCGAACGGTCTGTGTGGAAATATTTTGTCAAGGCAATACGACTCCTGCTGGGTGTAAGTGCCAGCAATTAAGCAGTTTAAAGCAAATTAAGTTCTTCTCAAACTGAAGACATTTAGCTGTTAGTTGTGACAGGCACTTAAACTTATCTAAAATTCCAACAGTACGTGTGCAGTTGGCGAGCTAAAAACTTACCCCTTTTCCGGATTACACGTGACCTTCTTATCTGCATTCCTAATTTGGATCGTGCGCACATGCAAGCGAAGAATACCATACAGCGTGTGGGAAAATACACTTTCCAGTGCTTTCTTCCTCAATAACACCCCTAAAATGTGATAACCCTTGATCCCGAATGATAAAGTATGCACGTCCACAAAAATAAAATAGAATTAGTAAAACAAAAAAATTATAGCTTGAGTACTCACAGCAAGACAATACTCGACTAAGAAGTAAACTTATTTCTTTTATAAGTCTCACGAAACTTGATCCCGAATGATAAAGTGTGCACGTCCACAAAAATTAAATAGAATTAGTAAAACAAAAAAATATAGCTTGAGTACTCACAGCAAGACAATACTCGACTAAGAAGCAAACTTATTTCTTTTATAAGTCTCACGAAACTAGAAAGAAAAAGAGTTTCTTGTCATTTGGGCGAAAATGGTCTCTGGTCTAGTTTTTAGAAAGGATTCCTGAAAAGAGAAATAAGAACGGCAACGTCTACACTAAAAGAAAGAGGAACTTTCCCATGAAAGCTTGCTCTCATCTCGGCGCCATTAATCCTCTAAGTGAAGCGGTAGATGAACTTAGCAATGGTAATTTCAAGTTTGTGATTGTTGCATGAACTGTTGAGAAATATTAATGTGATTATTTCAAACGTTCTGCAAGAAACAAAAGTCCACTGTCGAGTTGCAATACTTGATAACGACAGAATTAACTTTCAAGGCTACTTTGTAGTGCTAAAGATTCCACGAAATCCAGTAGAGTAAGCTTAATTAGTCGTGGAAATGTGCCTCCACGAGGAAAAGTAAAATTTCCGAGCAGTACAATCCCGGCAAACCTTTGAATGCCAATTCCAGAAGTTTTCTTCGCGTTACTGAAAATTCCCTAACCACCAAATTGACAAGGTTACATGAAAATAAGCAATTTTTGCTTTAGCTCTTTCTAATGCGCTTCCTAGTTTAGCTGCTTGCGGAGCAAGGCAAATTTTTTATACAAATAAACAAATAAATAAATACAAGAGAGAACGCGTAAAAAGCCTGATAGTGGCTCCACAGTTGTACTTTTCAATTGAGAACTGACCGGATGATTCAGCTGAAAAAATTCAAAGTTTACACAATCTACAAGCTCGTAGCAATTCTATGCATCGGGCAGAATGCAGAGACATTACTTTGGTTTTCGAGACCAATTACGCTTTGAACTGGTTAAACGTGATCCGACCTTTGGGAGTCATTGAATTAGAGAAGAATAGGAATAACCGGCGACTATATTTAACAATTATTCGCCGAAGGCGAAGTGATTATCGGTGAATATTCACCGAGACGAAGTCGAGGTGAATATTCACCGATAATCACTGAGCCTGAGGCGAATAATTGTTTCAGTATAAATACACAGGTGATTATTTCAGAAAAGAGAAAAAAAAACATTTCAACGCGAAATCGTCTTCACTTACAGTGGCAAAACGACTACTGGCAGCCATTTTGTCCGTCGAGGTGATTATCAGCTGATAATCCGAGATAGCGAGCCAATGAGAGCGCGCGATTTTGTATAATCACCTGTGTATTTATACTAATAACATATATTAAGGGGTCAATATTAACCTCCTTGATTTCCCAGAAGAGCTAATTTTAATTTTCACGCACGGCTTTTTTGAGAGCAATGATACAATTTTCTGCCTATTTTGGATGACTTAGGACAATATTACAATGACTGTCTTATTTTTCCTTGAAAATGTAGAAAATTCGGGCATTTTTAGTGCGACTGCTCAAGCGCTTCTACGAAAAACTTTTCAAGAGAACGAAGACTGAGGAAAACAATATGCACGATAAATCTTTGGGAATAAAAAGCCTAACCGCAGAAATGTTCCTTCTTTGCAACACACCAGTTAAAATAATTCACTCGGAGGGGATCGGAGCACATGCTTTCGACGGTCGCCATCTTGAGCATTGCTCAAGAAGATTAAACCACAAATATTCATTTTAGTTCTAATTTCTCATAAGTAGTCATCTGTCTTCCCAGACAGTCGGCCGCCCGAGTACAGATGGGATATTCCTTTTTCGATAGGCAGAGTTCCAGAAAATCCGCTGCCAATTCTGTGAGATCCTTCGTAAACTTCATTGAAGCCCTTGAGGAAAGCTCAAGCTCATGCATTGACAAGGTTGGCGAGCTCTGACTTTGATTGTGTTTCTTTGGATCTTTCCTCTTGACCTTATCAGTAGTCACATTGAGGATTTCCAAGCGTCCATCACCCTAGTCCTAATCAACGTCAGAAAAGTGTCTATTTTTAAACCAAGTTTTGCAGGAAAATAAGCGACAGCCTTGTTGGTGTTCCAAAACAAAGAAATGGCGGCCATGATGGTGTACCAAACTAATCCTGCGGGAATTGACCTCTGTTTTGATGCAAATACTTTCTTCGTAGATAGAAACAACAAACTTCGCCATGTTCTCGGAATGAGCGCTTATTCGCAAATAATTATGGGTCATTCACAACTTCTCTCATGTGTTTTGAGAACTGTTTCAGCGTGTATCATCGACTTACGCCATATTTACAATTTTGCAAATTGCATCCAATTTATAAATATTGACACACCATATGTGCAGTACAGAATGCGCAGTTGAATACTGAGGAATCACCATAATTTTTTTAAGACTCCAGAGGACGTTGAATGGAAGTAAAAGAACGTTGCGGGGGTTCATGTTTTGACTTTATAATAAGCAGAAAACCACGTCCTGTCCTCGTAAAGATCCCGCTTTCCGTCCTCCCATACCTTCCTTCCTTTTCTCGGGCTTCCGCCCTCCTTTTTCCTCATCTCACTTTGCACGGCTTTGTCTTGCTAAATATCTTACCACAACTATATACCTTCCGCGAAAATGTAGAGAGGAGTGCAATACGTAATAACACGTAAAACATAATTAATAGAGCGTTTTCACGTGACGTCACGGCTGCCATGTTGGTGTTCCAAAACAAAGAAATGGCGGCCATGATGGTGTACCAAACTAATCCTCCGGGAATTGAACTCTATTTTTATGCAAATACTTTCTTTTGTTTCAGTAATCCAATATGGCTACTGGTCACGTGAGTGAAAACGCTCTATAGGAGGTTAATCAAGGACAACGACGACCGCTACGAAAACGCCACAAAACTGCAGGTCAAATGAACAAAAACGGAAGGTTCTCCACACCCTGCACGTGCTTTTTACACCTTAGAGCATTCTTAAGCCGTTGTCGTCTTGACAACTACGTGAAATGACCATATTATGTGAAAGACGCGAACACCTGGCTGTAAATTTTCAGTTTTCTTTCCAAACAACCATATAGTTCATTCCGATTTTACTCCAGTGGAGTGTTGATACACATTTTCCATGGTGGAAGACTTGGCGGAGTAGTGGTGAAATGAAGTAGTAATTTTCATGGCTGTCATCGACGATTGCTATGGAAAAGCTCAAGAAAAAAAAAAAGAGAAATCATCCGATGTAAACTGTACTTTTATTAATTCTTGAAAAGGCTTGTTACGGAAAACAGTGAACAACTGTAATAGATACATAAGAATACCCTGTCAATCGAAGCGCATTAGATTTACACATTATAAAATATCTTCGCATGCCGAATGAATCGTTGACTTAATAATTCTGGGATATCCACTGTGAAGAGGGCGACTCGATTTTTTATTGGCAATTAGAATTAACGGTAATCTCGAAAAGTTGCGCTTTGAAAACGGCAACATGACTGAGAACGATGCTGAAAATTTTTAATTAAAAATTTAACTAATCAAGAAATAGCATGTTGACTTTAAGGATAATAAGAAAAATGAACCAATGGATTGATTCAGGCGGATCAGGTTTCTCTCGCGCTTACAGCAATATTTCTTTTTGTTTAAAGTCAAGGATTGGACAGGGTATTTGCTGCCTGGACTTGAGGCCCGTTTCTCGAACGTCCCGAAAACTTTTCGGGCCCGAAAAGTCATTTATGAAACTGCCAACCACTTGTTTTGGAAAGCCGATCTTTTAACATGTTTTTAAAGTAATTTAAGGCCTGGCCAAACGCTCGCAACATTTCAGCGCAACATCTTGCAACATTATTGGGCACAACATGTTGCGTACGTTTGGCCACCCTGTTGCGATATGTTGCGTGCGTTTGGCCAGTGCATTTAACACATGTCGCAACATCATGTAACAATGTTGCGTTGACGTTGAAATGTTGCGAGCGTTTGGCCAGGGCTATATATAACGAAAAGAAAAAGGACTGTGAACTTTGACGACTTAAATCCTCTCCGTTCTTGAAATACAAACGGAATTGTGACACTCGAAAACGGACCGTAAAGTTTCGGGACTTTCGGGAAACGGGCCCCAGGTGAACGAATGTACCATTTTTTTAAAAATATTAAATTCTATTCGAAACCCAGACTTGCTGAAATAATACGTCTTCCAGTTTACTGCCTTTGCTTTCTTTTAAGAAGGAAGAAAACTACGTTTAAGGGAGCTTCTTAGGACATCTAATAGCCTTAATTTTAATTTTTCGTTAAATATGGACTCTGCATCTAGGACGTGCTTACGTCAGACGCACGCGCAATAGAACAATTTGGACGAGCCATTCTTTTTATAATTATTACTTAGAATAATTACGTGGATAAGCGAATCATTTAGCACGGACTTTTTCTTCAAAAGATCCAGCCTATCTCCAAGATGACTTAAAGAGAAAGGACCAAAAGGCTTATATAATGATGAAAAACTTGTCAGTTTTTAGAATTCTGTTAAGACGAAACGAGAAAATCTAAAATACTATTATCGTGTACCAAAACTACTTTTCCTGTACACTTTTACATCACATCTAAATCAACAAAAAGTATCTAAAATGTCTTATGAAACAGCAAAAATCAATTCCTGGCGTTCTGACAATGCCTGGCAACCACAGCAACCATAGCAACGACAGCAACGCCCACGACCATTGCCGAAGCTATTACGACGATCACGACCGAAGACACGACAACAGCGTTGTCGGAAGTGTCCAGTTGGACGACTTTCTCGCACTTAGTATTATTACCAGCGGTCGTCACTGCCGTGATGTTATGGGCTGCCAGCGTCTTATTGGTCGGTTTTTCGTTTTCGTCTTCGTCCTCGTCTACGTAGTCGGTGATTTCCCCGATGCCTGGCTCGCTAGACACATGAACAATACCGATTTCCGATTTGCTGTCGGCACTTTCAGAAGAGCTCTTATCCTTGGATTTTTTATCGTGATTCTTGGTTTTCTTGGATTTGGGAACGTGAAGAGTGATTGTGTTTCCTTCAACATGGGAAGAGATCGAGTCTGACTCTTCGGTCTCAGTTCCGACAACAAGATAGCGGCGTCCATCAATGGTAATATTACCAATGAACTTATGAATCTTGTTTTTCTTCGGTCCTTTGGATGGTTTCTCCTTTGCAACAATGTGCTCTCTTCCTTTCCCCTTGATATCGTGCGGCTTGGGTAAAATTTTCCCATCGCCTAATTTACCGAACACCGAAATGCCTTTTGGTAGACCAGTCAGGCCCACGCCCATTCCAGAGCCCACGTCATTACTGGTCAGTACTTTGCTAGTTGCTATTGGCCCTTGTTTGTGTGATGCCGAGTCCTGGTTGTGCCTATTGCGAGCTTCGTCGATGACGTCGAAAATCTTCGGGATCTCCCGCCCACCGCTGCCACCAACCGCGTAGGCATTCGGCACTGCCGATTCATCGATAATGTCGAGAATTTCCGGCAGCGTTTCGTGCGTGTGTGACCCGAAAAGGACGGACTTGGGAGTGACCTTAACCGATGGTTTCTCTGTAGGCAGCAAAGAGACCTCTTCCACGTGACTGGATGAAAGTTGCTTGGTGAATCCCTGATCCCGAATAATGTTTTCCACGTCATTTGGCACCAGTGATTCCTGAGATGGCCATGCGTGCAATGTGGGCATCTTATTGGTTGGTCGCAAGTTGATAGGGTTAACATATTTCACAGGCTTGGGCACAACGTGTTCCACCTCTTTAACAGTGTCAGGAACAAGCTTAGCACCGGCTGCGGACGGCGCAGTCGTAGGAACAAAACCAACGATTTGATGCTGAAAGAAACCTTTTAGATACCCCGTCGGGTAAAAAGGTTTGGGCCTCTGCGCGGAATAATCCAGCTTCTGTGAATTTCCAGACGAAATTGCTGGTGGTATGGAAGGAGGAGGAGGAGGAACTGTGTCAACAGTAGCCAGAGTGGGAGTTGTTGCCGTAGTAACCGGAGCTGCCGTGGTTACTGTGGTAACTGGGGGTGCTGTGGCTGCAGTAGTAGTCGGTGTAGTAGCGGGGGAAGCCGTTGTTGCTATGGTTGCAATATGTTGCTTGTCAGCGGGTTTATCACTAATATGATCTCGAAAATTGATGATAATATCTTCGACATTTGAGGACAAGCCGAATGGGTTTTGATGGGCGTTACTCTCTGGTAAAAGCCCTTGATATTTCATAAACTGGTCGAGTTGGTTTTGGCTTGGAAGACCAGATGCCGATTTTGGCGAATCGTAATAAGAGTTGGGATAAACATAGTCATTTATTGTCTGGTCAATATCGGGTTTATCTCTCCACGGTGACCAGACTCCTCCGTGCTGATCAGGACGCGCATTTTCGTCCGCTTGAGGGTAAAGAACAGGCGCGGATTTGCGGTAATAAAATTTCAGCCTCTCCACCATGACTTTCAAAGTGTTGGGCATGAAATCGGCCAGGTTATGATACTCGCATGGATCCCATTTGATGTTGAACAAGCAAGGCTTTTTCTCTGGGTTACAAATGGGTGCTTTGGTGTACAGCAGTGGGTGCGGATGCTTCACAGTGCAATCCACTGTAACATCCTTCAACAGACTTGGCTTAGGAACCTGGTCTAATTCATGCAGGCTTTCTGGCCTGGGATACCAATCGCCATAGAAACTACGATTTTGATGCACGATCATTTTGTAGTCTCCAATTCTGAGAGCTGCCTTTTTCTCTTTCAGGGAATCCAAACCGTGTAAGATCTCATACCGCGGAGACTGGGCGTCATTGGAAATCGTATCCCAGATGTTGAAACCGTCAATGGGTCCCAGGCTTTTCACATCACCTCCAGCCAGCGAGTAGAAAGTTGGGAACCAGTCAGACGCGTGCAGTAACGCGGTTGAAACTCGACCTGGGGGTGAATAATTCAAAAATTGTAAATACGCCACCCCTAAATAGTTTAAAATCTGCATTTGCGAGGGTATGCTCTTCAGCTGCCTTAAAAAAATTAAAACTGTAAAACGCTTTGTTTCTAATGGAATTGCAGTTGACTGTCATGCTAGTCCACAGACACACTACTTTACTAATTTGGATGTAGACAATTGAAAAAGAACAGAATGTGTGTGCTTATTAAGAACCCCAACTGGCGGTACTCTACCGGTTGGCTGCATAAAACGAGGTTCAAAATTGAATTCGGGATCAATGAAGACAACCTAGGCAGAGCTCAGAGGGTGTGCAAAGGAAAATCGGGCTCCATTACGACCAAGACGCCTCCGCATCGCTTTCTCTCAGAGCGGTAGTATTTCCTCGAATCCATGGTAGGTTCATCGCCTACTATGGACAGAGGCGGTTAATTCCAATCGACCGGCCCAAACGTTCGTATCGACATCTATTAAAAACTAACCAACACTTAGATCACCACTGTCCCGCTTGATGAAGTGATTGTTAAAAAAATTATCGTATTTATAGTGCCATGCTTAAGGCAACTATTCGAAATAATCGCCCTCCGTGTCTGACCACGTGCCTTGAAACGACCGTCCCTTTTGGGTAGGAGAAAGTAACAATCGTTGCCCACTCACCCCCTCCCTCCTCCTCACCTCGACGATGATCTTCATTGAATATGAGCGTCAAGTGTATTAACATTAGGCGCTACCCTACTCTGGGTTACGCACCTAGGCAACGCGGTAGGAAATCACTGAAACGAAACAGAAGCTCGTCTTACCTCTCTTCTTGAGAAGCGGACTGTGCACGAATCCAACCCCACGAACTCCACCCTCCCACAAAGTATTTTTAGCACCTCGCAGGGGATAATTTGAGCCCGCACTTGCGTCCAATCCACCAGCGGCACCGCCGTTATCGGTGGTGAATATGATGATCGAATTATCGTAAAGTCCTTTCCTCTTTAACGTTGTTACTATCTGGCGAACTGATTCATCCAGGGCCGACACCATACCTGAAAGCAAGAAATTACTAAATCAGGAACCCATGACTAGGAGCGAACAAAAGCACTGTATTCCTGTCGCGGCATTTTCACAGACCGATTTAGTTTTAGATTAAATTTCCCGCGAATGAGATTCCCGCAGGAGGCCGATGATTAATCACAAGAAACTAACTTGATGTCATGGCGTCACCGAACCGGAACTGCCTTTATTTTCGTGGAAACCGTAGTCTAAAAATAGATCGGTCAGTAAAAATGCCGAGTTGAGAGTTCGCTCCTTGTCTAAGGCTACTGATTAAATCAATTTCCATTTTTTGCAGTGAAAACAAAGGGAAAGTATTTGTTTTGGCTTATCAAATCAGACCTAAGCAATCGAATGAAACAATCTCAAAGCAAAGAAAATGAATTTTATTGTATAAAATTTATTTTGAATTTGCACCAACCACAACCGTAAGTTCTGCGCAGGATATCCTGCTCTTGGCACTTGCAATATAACTTAGGAAGAGCCAATCAAAAAACAGCGTCGCCTCTAGTCGTGTTTCTATGGGTTAATTATATTCCTTGAATTTGTTCTAAAATCTCGCTAGATCACACCTGCGAAAGTTCTTCTCTTTTCGTCCCCGATGTAACTGAGCCTATCGAGATATTTTTGAGGGGCCTGGAGTGGTTGATTCTCATTCCCAACATGAACCGCTTGCTGTGCAAAGTACAAGAACAAGGGTTTGGAGCTGTCGTGTTGGTTGATGACCTTGTCGGCTTCACGAGTAAACAACTCTGTGCCGTATGTACCAGTTTCATTGTAAACCACCTGATGATAGTAATATAAACGAAAAACAAATCAAAAGCTAGGCTCGTATGACAATGCGGTCGCGTTAATTTCCTACAGTAAGGTATATTTCGGCTGGCCAAACCATCCTTCTTCAGGTATAAATGAGAGTTGACGCTGGATTGCTTCAGAGAGGCCATTTTGGCGGTCGGACGCCAGGCGGCACTTGTCCCGCGAGAACACCGCTGACAATTCGCTGGAAGTATTTCGTTCTTAGCAACAGGCTTGCAGTTGTGAAGGACCCCCTTAAGGCTATTTAGCCAAATTAGATTTTTCCTGGAATGCATTGCTTATCATGGCAACTGTAAAATTCAAAATCCGATTGAGCTCTTTTGGTTTTTAGTCTGTGCCAAGCAATTACATGCATTTTGTACTTTCAGTTAGGTTTTTATAGATTGTGCTAGCAAAATTTGAGGAAATTGGCATAATTTTCGCCGATTTTTAAAAAGTAGCACTGCTAGCATAAACGGTATATATTGATAAGCCTGAGACCATTTTTGTTCAATGTTTTAGCCGCATTCGCGGTTTAGTAACGGAGAGAGTACCTCCCATGGACGCTGGCAGTCTGGCACGAGATGACGGGACCGGAAGTTGCCAGATGGTATTGGTCACAACACCGCGGTAAAACGCACTGCGCATGAGTACAAATTTAAGCTTCCGGTCAATACGCATTTCCGGTTACGTATTTAAATCCCGTACTGCGAAGTTTGAAAACAAAAAGTAAGAGTTAGCATAAGAAAGTGGGAGAAAGGTTTGTCTCGTTGAAAAGTTTATTTTTCATTTAAGTTTCAAGCGCTTGCACCAAGGGGTTTGGTGTTTGCACCAGCGACGAAATATGAGAGAATTTCGGGCGCGTTCGCGCTCGACAACAGCAATTTTTTTTCGTAGTTCTCCTTGTTGCGTTGGTTTGGTTGTGCGGCTCACCCGCAAAAAAGTGTGGGAAAGCCAACAAAAGCAGCTGTAAATGTGCCGGCAAAAATATTTTTTGTCAGAGCTGCCGAACTCCAAGTGGGTTCAACAGTTTGCCGTCTCCATTGGGACGAAATACGGAGGAGCAACTACAGGTGCTCGGTTCTTTCTTCAAAAGGTACTTATAAAATTATCTCGTACTATTTTGGAGTGTCATTTGCATTTAATGTACCTCACATTTATATTTTACTCTTCTTGAATACAGTACAGTACGGACAATTGCTTCACTAATATATAGCTAATATTTATTGTTGGGGTGCAGGTAGCAAAATGCTACCTCAGGCGGTTCAGTCTAAAATTGGTATATTTTGGAAAGAAAAAAGGAAGTCACGGAAGCTGGGAAATATTATTTGAAAAATTAATTGCCAAACGAATTTAAGGAAAAATAATAACTTTATAGACTGCAAAACAAGCACTTTATGCCACGTGACAAACTAATTTTTTTTAAGACCAAACCCATAAAATTGTATCCATAATTGTGTCAAAAATTTTGTCAAAAATTAATGCCATTTTCACAAGTGGCTATTGAAATTCAGTAGTACTCCAAATTAAGTTGAATACAGTAAGTGGTCACTGGTGAAGTAATGAGCCAATGATAATCCCGGAAACGTATCACGCGCCATATTGCGCGACTCATGCGGAGACATTTTCGCCAGTGAAGCAAACCGGAAATGCGAAAGATCACGCATGCGCAAACGTTTTGCCGCGGTGTTATTGGTCACACTACCTCTCATTTGCAAGTTTTCCAAATGGCGTCAGACACGCCACCCGATAACTTGCAGCTAGAGACCATACCAGAACCACCAAACATAGTCAGAGACCGTTGCCTTTAGACAGAGAAAGCAAAATACAATAGAAGAGGAGCTTGTGACACCGAAAAAGTATTGCTACACGATGGGGGTACGTTTCTTGGACTTGTTTCGCTCATTTTGCAAAAGGAATAATTTTAAGAACAAGTGACATAATTTGGAAAAACGAGCATAATTTGGGCAAAAAATGGGCACTGCTAGTAGCATAATATGCTACTTTTACTAGCACAATCTATAAAAGCCTACTTTCAGTTTGACGGGACAGAAGCAACCTTAAAACATAGTGGTCTTGTAACTGTTAATTATTAACTAAGATATATGGTTAGCAGATTATACTCACAGCTAAATCTTGTCGCAAGTCCAGCCCATAACTTCCGTCATAGGTCACGTGATTATAGTAATCCTGACCGGAAGTCCAAAACCCGTAAAACGAATCAAAACCTCGGTAGGTAGGGGTGAATTCTTTGGCGAAAAATCCCAGCTGCCACTGTAAGAAGAGAGCATCAACGAAAAACATGGTTAGATTTCAATTTTGGGTTCTTTTATCCTCAAAACATAATAAAGAATGAGAATCCGGTCCCAAGTATTCTGGAATTACAGCCGTTACATGTAGTCTTTAGAGGTTTTCGACCGGGTACCGTAATCGAACCAAAGTCCAAAAAACGAACCAAAAAATACTTTAGGCAATCACAACGGGCACAGACATCAAATGAACAAACCGGATTGCAAGGATAAATGCATAAAGCGGGTCCCTACCACGGAAAAACACGTGCGAGAGAACACCAATCATTCGATAACAATTCCCACCTTAAAGCGCACGTATTATCTTCTCCAGGGCCCTCGGCCATTAGGGTCAGTACCCAGGCTTTTACTTATACTGGGTCGAGAATGGCCGGGAACGAAATCAATGAATGAAACTGGGCATGCGCAGTGAAACCGACAGTAAGACCATGTACAGTCCAACATTGCTGATCCAAGGGGAGACAACTTGCGCTAAAGTTTATATCCTAACATTCTTTGTCAATTCATATGTAACTCGCAGGATTGCGTATCAATGAACATAAACCTCGCTCTCTTTGTTTTTAATAAAGAAAGCCCTACCTTCCCGACAGCATGAGTTGAATAACCTAATTGCCGTAGGTATTCTGGCAGTAACTTTTCTGCGAGTGGGACGCCAAACGGTTGTTTATTATGGATAGTGTCGTGTTGAAGCCCTGAAAGAAACCAGTGTCGTCAGGTTATGGCCCCTGTCCAGCGTGACAGAAGTGAGCAGAAGGAAAAAAGCATTTTCATCGTTTGTGGCAATCTTTGCCGAGCAAGCGCACTGATGCGTCATCGCTGTACGCATGCGTGAATGCAGTTTGCAAACATGATTTGGACGAAAGAATCGAGGCATAAGTGCGTTCTTTAACTTTCAGTTTCATTTGTTACAAACCCAAGGACAAAGTACTGTTTCGAAAATCTATAATTCAATTGTTAAATTGATAGGGTTTTTGCCTAATCAAACGCAATCCTTTTTCAACACTCGTTTCCTTGTTGGGGAAATCAGATAGGACCCTAATTAGATGCACGCTCTTCTCGCCAACTTCAACATGACTCGTGTCTTAGGATACAGACAAAAAAGCTAAAAATAACGCTAACCTTTTAATAACCTTACCTTGTTGTTGAAAATAGGCAGCAAATACTTAGACTTAAAGGGACACTTCCTGTTGGATGTCAAAATTGGGCGTGCATCTAATTAGGCCTCACTTAAAGTGAGGCTCTTGGCTTCTTTTGGACTCAGTTAACTGAAATTTCAAAAGTCTTCTTGATAAATTTGCTGGTTAAGGACGGTGCCTACTGAATCAGAGGTATTTTCGCGCGGTTTACTGAATATGCTGGAAAAGCAGATCTTAACGAGTGTTATTGAAATCCAAAAAGAAAATTGGGGGTAACCAGGCATTTTTCGAAGATAATTAATCAACAATGTTTGTAAAAAGCTTTAAAATATAAAGCAATGTATGGCGTCCTTTTCCAAATTGAAGCTTAATTATCTCTGAAAAATGCGTGGTTACGCCCAATTTTCTTTTTGGATATAAAGAGCACTTGCTAAGTTCTGCTTTCTCCGCATAGTTTTAAATCACGCAAAAATATTCCTGTATTAATAAGCACCACCTTTAGGGGATCCGAGTATATCGAGATGCGCACAACGTATGCGCAATAACAATAGTAGGCACCGTCCTTAAATTGTACAATTTTGTACCGTGCGCTCGTAGCCATTCGTCCCCACTTCCAAAAATTATAGTTCAATTCTGCTGTCTGCTTCGTATAAAGAATACGTAACTAAACGTTACCTAAGTTCAGGGCATATTTTCCAGTCATGAAGGCCGCTCTTGAGGGCGAATCCATTGGTGACACATAATAATTATTTAGAATGACTCCTGTATTCGCCAAACCATCCAATGTGGGCGTGGGGATCTGAGGCGAACCGTGAAAACTAACGTCATCCCAACCCTGAAGGTTAAAAAGTATGACATTTTAATGAGCGCAAATTGTATTTGGTATGTAGAGGATATTGCAAGGTGGCGAGAAGATATGAATTTTATGTTTGAGTGGCAAGAATAAGATCTCACTCGTGAGATATTATTCTTGCCACTACAGGTTGATTACAAATGGCTAAGCACCACGAGAAAAAGAATGAAAAACACTCCACATCCAGCAGAGATTTCTGGTCCAAGGTCTTTGTGCGACAACAGAAAATGAATGAAAATACTGAAGAAGATGACGAAAGGATACTCACCAAGTCGTCAGCCACGATCATAATAATGTGGGGTTTTTTTGCATATTGGGTGTACTGTGCTCTTCCCCAGGAAATCGAACAAAGCAGAACACATATTCTCAGGACTAGTAATCTTGGATGGCCTCGAAAAGGAGCCATGTATTCTAAAAGAGAGAAAAAAGAGAGAAATTAGATTTCTCTGGCAAGGAAGCTGCTTCGTTACGTTATCATTCTTTTTAAAAGCGAGAGCCGCAAATTTCAACGCGTTCTCTAACGATGCATAAATTGGCGATGGTAGTCTCGTCTTTTCCTCTCACTAAAATCAGCTATCACGATAACAAGTGCATGGCCAAGCAGTTTGATGATAGTCAACGACAACATCGCGTTTCTCGCACCAGCCTCTGCCGCTTAAAAGTGTCATTCACTGTCAGCGACCAGTGAATGACACTTGATAATAGTTGACAATGGCTTTCAAAATTACATTTTTCAAACCTTTCAGAGGTATACACTGTACTTTTCAGTTTCTTAAAATCAACTTGGCTCATTAACTACTTTAAACGCGTCAATACGACTTTACAGAAAAGGCCGAAGTGTTTCAAATGGTTTGTTTGAGGCTCATTTTATGCTAAATCGAGATTTCGTGACTTCTGTTTCCCTGAGCGACCGCAGAGTGAATGAAAATTGATAAAAACAGATGGCTACACAGAAGACGGTTTTAGTTGCACAGTATGAATATCTTATTCAAGGCAACGAAACAATTAGGAATCTGCTCAGTTGAATTACTTCGAAGTTCACGTTAAAAAACAATCAAACTCACTGGGATTTAGAGCATACATGTATTAAGGGATTTCCAAGAGCTGGCTAAATGTTTTCCGTAGTGAAAGTTATGTGGAAGGAAGGAAGGATGCCCCACTGTTAACCGGCTTGTTATAAAAAGAAAAACCTGTAGTAGAACGCTAAGAGGAAAATAGTCACCTCCAATGACTTAAAGTGCTTCTGAAAGGCGGGTACCATGACACAGATATGCAAGCAACAATCAACAGACCAATAACTGTGAGAATTGTGTGAACTACTTGAAAATAATTTTCCAAAAATTGTGCTTGCTTGCTTGCTTGCTTGCTTGCTTGCTTGCTTGCTTGCTAGCTGTGTTTTATGTCAATGACTTTAACCAAAACTACTCCTGTCGAGTTGTTCTTTGTCTCGAGAACAGTATGTTGTAATAATATTCTTGCCATCTTACGCATGTCCCTTGTTTTCTGTCCGATCTTCAACAAACATTTTACCATGGATAAACAGAGGAATGAACCTAACATCTTGTACTTTTCCCGCTAAATGACAATCTCCTTCATCTTGTTTTAGTTGTTTTCAAAAACTCTTCAAAACAAATCCATATTAAGGGTCGAGAACTCAATAAAAAGACAACCACAGATTTTTTAAATATGAACGTAAGACACAATAAAAAATCAAGGAAACGAAAAGGCTGAACTAGATAATTTAGAATGAAGGAAATGTTTCAAAGTGAAAGGGAATATAATATTAGCTCATTAAAGGCAGTTTGTGATATTAGAATTTAAAAACTGCAACTGAATTAAACGAGACACACACACGACGGCTAACCTGACAAAGCGTTCTGTAGAGAAGAAACTAATTCATTTTCTACTAAATCAAGGCAAATCAATTATCAAGCGACAATTTGTTAAGTTGCTGTCGTGATCGGCATCTAAAACTCATCATGACTCCTAAAGGAAAGGGTGTCTTTTGCATTTTCCACTTTTTTTGGTTATGTACCCTAAAACTACGCGAAAATCATCATTTTACTGTCCCTGTCTTATGAACTTTCCGTTTTTACTAATCTTTTAAACTCTACACAAATACAGTAGAAAAAAAGTATCGCAAATCTTTCTCTTTCTGAAGAGAATGCTCGTAAAATTTCAAACAATTTCAATTTTCGAATCACCGTAGACTAGTCCAATTTCTTTGTATCTTTTGTCATTTCGATGACTTCCATACATGACTTATTTATGAGCAATCCTTCCCTTAATTTTCAGTAAATCAATTCGCGTAATCACCGCCTTAAAGTGCTGTATATATTAAAATCATTTGTTATCCTTTCAACCTAACGAAATAAGAAAAATTCATATTACCCGTAAATCTTCCTTCAGACCTTTCAGACCTAAAAATTTCCGTAAGTTAGTCGTATAGAGGAAATTATTTCAAAGATTGTTCCTAGTTTACGTGAACCCTGCATTTAGCCTCCTCTCCCGATTTATTTCCTCACGAGAAATGATGGAATCGAAATAATTCCTGTATTGACGGTTGACAATTAACTTATGACTACATTGTGTCATGACAAGCCATAAAACGTAGTATCTTACTACCTTGTGAAGAAAGTCCCATCTTTCTTTATCCCTTGGTTCTCACAACACTACGTAACTTGAAACAAACATGATCCATTCCTTGCTAAATGACATAAAGGCTCAAGCGACGATTAACTTGCCATCGTTAAGGAGAAAAACGTCTTTTTACAGCTGCGTTCAAACAGCCACAGCGAAAGAGTCTCGGTATGCGATTAAGTTTACAAATGCCAACAAGCTTTATTTCCTAATTTGGCTCAAGATCAACAGGTCGCACCCGTTAGTGAAAAACCCGATAAATTATTTAAGCTGCGAAACAGTCCATACGAGAAAGCCATTCGAGTTCGCAAGTCAAGCGTATAGACAACGGAGATGTTCCAGCGATGACTAGAGCGATTTTTTAATGAAAAATTGAGCACAGCAAAGTCTAAAATGACGATTGCCGGAAAGTTCCTCGTTGATTGTACGGTTTGCAATAGGTTGAAAGCGTTTCACACGTTTAAAAAAAAAAACGTACCAGTTTCTTTCGCCGTACTCTGCAAAAACTCAAAGTGGGATGACCACTACAAGGACGGTTTCATGGCCATGGGATTTTTCACTGGGTCGGGCATAGGCAAAATTTGTCATCCGGAACACGGCATCAAAACCTGAGGTTCATCGAATAAATAAGATTTTAAAAGCGTATGATTTTTTACAGTTATGAGGTAACGCCCTAGAAGGATTGTATCTAACGTCGAAATCCAGAATTCAAGCATTTCCAAAGTGAAGAATACCCATATCTGAATTTAAGCTTTTGTTCTTTTTATGTCTTTTATCGGGGGGTTAATTACTGACAACAGTGTTCGATACTGGTCAAAAGGGGAAGTGTCCCAGTGACATCATATTTCAAGAGAAAAAAAATGTGGAGCTTTTCGGCCTGTCGATGGGAAACAACTTTATCGCCACAAACCTTTTTCAAAACAGAATTTTTCCTTTGTTTATCAGAAGGGTTTGGGAACATCTTCCGGTATGTCCTAGAAATCCAACTGAGTAAGCAATAGGAAAGTCGCAAGATCGACCCCTGCTAGGAAATTCGGGCTTTTGTTTTCGTCTCAACATGTTTATATTTGTACAAGAGGAGGCCCAAGTAAGAACACTTTCGAGAACTCGGGCAATTTCAACTCCACTATACATCATACGAACACCATCCATTATGTTTACATTGGTTTCCTTCGGCCTCGCACTATTGGAAGACGTGAATCATGCAACTTATGATCGAGATTACAACAACAGCAAATGATAACCAGCGTAAAGATGTGACAACGCCGGATACGAAAAACAAAACTGAAGAAAACAACATCGCGGAAAAAGAAAGGAAATACATTCCCGAACCCATGCAATGACACACCCTCCGGGGTTTCAAGGGTATCTTACTAGTCACAAAAGTCATAAAATTAATAACAGATGATACATACAGGAAGGAGCCCACTATAGGAGCGTACAAACAACTTCATTGCTTTTGTCGAAAGGCGTTTTTGCAGACCGAGTTATTTTTAGATTGATTTTCCCGCGATACCAGACATTTCCGGCTAAAATTTAGATACGTAGATAGACAGATATATAATCTTTATTTATTCACGGACAATTCATCAGCCAAGATAAGAATGTAATGAAATTAAATGAATAGGATACTACATTAAAACTACCCCCCGAGCAATACACCCGATTTTCTGTCAGAATAAGAATACTGTATTAAAACTACCGAATTAGAGCTACCCATGAACCAAGAAATACAACCCATACAACTGTCATAAAAGAGCTGTTCTCCAAGAATGCCAAGAGTCAACCTATTCACTCAACGCACTTGTTTGATCAGGCGTCTAAACTGCTCCAGAGACTCTGCTGATCTTACTTCTTGTGGAGGGTTGTTCCAAAGTACAGCGCCACTACAGTTAAAACTATTTTTATAATAGTTTGTGCGTGGTAATGGAATATTTAGTTTGTTCTCAGAGTCCCTTCAGTTATAAGCAGTTTGACGCTTTTCAAACTTAGAAGATACGTATTCCGAAGCCAACTCGTAAGGTAAGGTAGGTAAAGTTTGCTACGAGCCTAGAAGGCCCATGGCCGGCGCTTATCTCCGGTTTCTGCAGCATGAAGCGACTAGGAGTATTTTCTACTCCCCCCTGGATGGGATGCTAGTCCATCACAGAGTTACCCGCAGCATTAAATTCGCCAGTACCCATTTATACACCTGGGTGGAGAGAGGAACTGTGAGAGTAAAGTGACTTGCCCAAGAACACAACACAATGTCCCCAGCCAGGACCCGAACCCGGACCCGAACCCGGACCCACTCGATCCGGAGTCGAGCGCACTAACCATGAGGCCACCGCGCCTCCCAAGCCAGAGACCCTTACGTTATAAGCAGTTTGACGCTTTTCAAACTTAGATCATAAGTATTCCGAAGCCAACCCGTGCAGAGACTTAAAAACCATTGTAGCTCTTTCTATTTGCTCCTGGCAAGATAGATTTGTCCATCCTGGAAGCTCAAACAAGTAACCAGCATCGGCATCATAGTTAGAATAATTGTAAGTCAAAACACGGCCTGCTCTATTTTGTAATTTCTGCAGTTTATTCAGTAACATTATCCCGAAGTTTCCCTAAACAACGTTGCAATAGTCAAAATGAGGCTGAATATGCCTTTTGCAACAAACGATCACATGGTACAAAATCCGCCATGCTGGAGGGCAAGCTTATTATTATTCCCCCTACTGGGACATTAAAACAAAGGCAAATCAAGCTTGACTGGTTCAGGTCTCTTTGTTTTAATGTCCCAGTGGGGGAATAATAATGAGCTTGCCCTCCAGCATGGAGGATTTTGCACCATGTGATCGTTTGTTGCAAAAGGCCTGTTAGAGCTTCATCTATTAGATGCAAGGTAGCTTGAGGAACAAAGTGCCTTATGCGTTTTATCGCTCCAATGCCAGAAGCGATTTTCTTTGTTAGTTCATCAATGTGACTGCTCCAATCAAGTTTGTTGTCAATGGTTACTCCGGGTGATTTTTGCGGTAGCAACTTTGCTAATTTGGAAATTACAATTACACGTCTTGCACGAGAAATTATTCCTTATGGAATTGAGAATGGTCATTCGTGAAACCTAAAATCTTATTCAAAAACTCGTCTAAAAAATAGCTTGACCTGTTAAATGAAATTGTAGGCTCCTGATACAGTCTATGAAATTATGTATTTGTAAATATATTTGTACAAATAGCGTCGTGACGACTAGTGCAGGCCTAGAATGACTCGCCACGTGACAGGCTACGCTACGTGATAGACAGCATGATACTTATCATGCACTGCGCAAGTCGTACCCAGGCCCTGCTGTTGCTGCGCCGTAGAAAATAGGCCATTTCCGAGTTCTTGTCTGCCTCCTCTTCAACGCGAGTCAAAGTGCGAAGTTTTTGTGATGGTAATTAGTTCTACTTTACATATGAATGAAAACTAATTTTCATAAGAAAAACTTCGCACTTAGACTCGCTTTGAAGAGGAGGCAGACATGAACTCGGAAATGGCCTATTCGTGCACTCCCAACACAGGAGATTCTATTTTTCCTAGTATCCCCAAGTCGTCATTGATAAACACACCTAAACATGTTTATATTTCTTATTGTGCGAAAGCAGACTGGGCTTCTGAACAATTTTGGAACAAGAAATATACGCGACAGCAACATGAATATTGTGGACATCAACGACCTTTCGGCTTTCAGAGCTAAATAATTTTACATCGAAGAAGGAAGATCCCGCCTCCCCAAAGAAAAGTAAAACAAATAAATAAATAACTCATCCAACAGCTGTAAACAGCACAACATATCTTTCCTATTGTTTATAATTTTAGGTGAACTACCCACAGGCAAACGTCTTCCCTTTCTACACATCCAAGCCGGTACTTGGGTAACAAAGACCAGAAACCTCAAGATAATTCACCTGAAATGACTCACGGGTGTTGTAAACCATAGACTATATGTTTTGCCATTTAATTTTTGATGTTATTTTTACCTCGCAGTCTCCGTTTTTGGTCTCCGTTTTCGGCATACCGCGGCCTGGGTTACAGGAAACGAAGACCCTTCCGTTGTAAACAACAGGAAACATCAGAAATTGTGTTTTGCTACTCAAAGGTATATTATCTTTTTCCGGAAAGCAGGGGGTCTTTCTTTTGCAGGTCTTCGTTTTCCACACCCTGCGCATACTGACAGAAACAATATAGGACAATTCAACACTATATCATAATAAACCCTATGACAACTTTCAGCACTAAAATATCCTTCCATTAAATTGGTGGTAGATAGACAACGTCACCATCCTTTTTCGCGCGGCGTGGACGAGGCAAATAGAAGTTCTCGGCTTGAGGACTTGCAGACCCGACCGAAGATAAACTTGGCAGCGAAAGCCGAATGCGTGTCCGGTTAAATTCTTCGGTTCTCTCTTTATTTGCCAAGGTTTCGCTCAACAGTCGTCGAAACTGTCTATTCGTAACTCCTGATAACAGTGAACGAGCACAGCGCCTAAGAGATGGGTATTCCTCGTAAACACTTCGTTGGATGTCTACAATTCGAAGAAATTCTTGTTCAAATTCGCGATGCAGCATGTGCAATGTTTTCTCTAAGCTAGAGTCAAGGGTTGAATTGACAGCTTTGGCATAGCGTATAGCGTTGACCACTTTCTTATGAGGACTTGTGGATAAGATATTTTCTTCACGTTTCAGGCGCTCATCCATTACTTCCAATAGAGAGCTGCATTCAAATCTTCGCGGCTCTTGATTCTGAAGAGAGAACGGACTTGAGACGGGCTCAGATTCGTCCGTAAAACCTTCATCACGACTTCTAGCTGGGCTGACTTGGGTAAATTGATGGATGGCGCCTTTCATGTGTAATTTTTCAACGGTTGAAAGCGAGAGTCGGTGAGCCGGGACATTTCGTTGCTTCGCCACTGTTCTGGTTGAGAACAAAAACACTGGCTTTTCCTCTTTTTGGAAG
>NC_090877.1:39587738-39602738 GCF_036669935.1 Montipora foliosa | reverse complement strand
TTTGCTGGGTAATCACGAGAATTTGGTGTTATATAAAGATCACACCTCTTAAGCTGATAATAGTCCTTATTCTCAATACCTGTCTGACAGACCTTTCATTGGAATTGTGAGGAGAATTTACATTTACTTTTTACATTTACTGATTACTCCTGGGAGTCAAAGGGTTAACTTATCTTTATCGTCAACTCGTTTGACGAAATCAAACTCCGTTTCCCACAACAATCTCCGCTTTGAAATGATTAAGTGCCGAACAAATAAACAACACATGAAGCATAAAAAACTGCGAGTGTTGTTTGACCACGAGCAGATTTCATTTATTATATAAACACCAATGAAATACCAAGCGAGCTTCCGCGCGAAAAACATGATATCTTCACACGTGAAAACAACATGTTATCTTCACGCGTGAAGAGATCACTGTTGCTATGGTTACATCTACAAAGAGCGCCTTTCGATGCCTTTCGTGAAACGATTTAGTATTTGATTGGTGTTTATATGATAAATAGAATATTACATGGCCGCTTGCAGATACGAAATTTCTCTTCTCGTATTGAACAATATTTCACTCGTTCGCTGTACTCACTCTTGAAATATTTTTCAACATTTGAAGAGAAATTTCGTATCTCCGCACGGCCATGTAATATCCTCTATGTATCAAAAATATTGAACACAACAATGATAAAAACATGACGGTCCGGCTATTTAGACGAGTTCTAACTGAAAGGGCGGTTTACAACAATTACTGTTATATAGCCATACTATCACTCAAGAAAACGAGCACTGTGACCGGTTAATTTTTGGTCACGTTCTCGTGATCAAAGTATCCCGACCGGGATGCAATACCGTACTTGTTGCCCTCGCCGGGTGTTTGTTGCGATTGTTGAAGGGAAAGTCTAAATGTGCAACAAAGCAGTTAATGTCTGATCCCTCGAGAAACTAGTTAGTTTTGTTTTCCCTCGAGTCGGGAAACATCAGGACTCTCGGGAAAACAAATCTAACTGTTTCCCTCGGGACCATACATTAAGTGTATATTTTACAACCAGTAGTTTTTGGAAAACAGCTGGTTGAAGTGGACAAGTACTTTTCTTCTCTTCTCTTGCTTTCTCGACACTTTCATCGACGATGAACACCTTGATGCATTAGAAAAATGAACATGACTGGAACCTCGGTTTTGTCAAACAGTGGATAAACCCCCATCAAATAATTATAACGGGCTCAATGATCTCATTATCACTTTTAAAACTTTACGTTTCGTATGCCCGGGTATACGTCATCGGAAGAAACAGCTGAACAGTTTAAAGACGATGAAGGTGATTTTTTTTCTGTTGCTTTTTTTTCTGTTGCTTTAAGTTTTACCCAGTTTTAAATCAGGCCACAAGACCAAGATGTCGGGCAAAAATTTCCCATTTCCAACAACGCCAGAAATAATTGTCACCATTCAAAAATTCAAGGACGTGGTTATTTGATGTCGTATTTATTCTAATCCCGGATTCAATTCACTGTAAGCACCAGTAGTTAAGGGTGTTGTGTTACAGCTGTAAATGGATCAGAACTACCGTTTCTCAAACAACTTGAACCGCGCGTAAACCCAGACAGCATTGTACAGAAGATTCAAAAGTTGCAACTACATTTAACTTGGTATTAATATTCTTCCTCTGATCTAATAGAGGCTATATTTGCACACGAATACAAGGGCTAGTTAAACCAACATGGCCGCCGTATCGTTACCTTTAAACACCCACGAGCACAGGTGGTCTTTCTCATGCGCATGCGCTCGATGTCCTTAGCATTTTATTCTCCGTACTCACATAGTTTTGGCTTTCTGCCACGTGTCTCCCCATACGTAAACACCATGCCGGCGAACAAGGACCGCGCAAGAATCGGGATATTCCTCCATGGCTTTGGCCATGCTTTCCTGGATTGTAAAAACAAAAACGACAGAATTGAACGCACTGAAATTCAAGTGTTTTTCATTGCTAACTTAAATCTCTCAAAACAGAACAAACATATTTTACAATTTTTGCAAAAACAGTTCGCTTTTACTGCGGCAGGGACAAAACACACATCACAGGTCATTGTCACGGTTTTAACCGGCAATATATGTATGGAAAGAATCCTAAACATTCATAAAGAAGGCTCGAACCAGTTTCAACTCTTCCAAGTGACGCTCTTATTAGAAGGATCGGCACCACAACGTTCTTTCATGTATTGGCAAATATTGGGGTACCAAATGAAACATGAATTATTGCTGAACAAGATACAGTCATTATTGTGGTGTAATATGTCAACGTGGCAACGGGCAAGCCCTGTAAAATCACCCTTTATTTTGTCTTCAGTTGCTTATATGTCAAAAACGAACTCGGTGACCCCCATTTTTTATTTCTGAAAAGCAATCAGAAGGGCATGACGAAGCTTTCTGCAGAGTTTTATAAAATTAGGTCCAGTGGATTCAGAGCCACCTTAATTTTGTGATTTTTGTGTGGCTTACACGAAGTGTAAACCACTCAATGCCATGGCCCAAGATATTTGTCACGGTGAACAGATTGGCTGTCACGTGGTTTAGTATCGTCGAAGACAGGCCCCAGTCTACGCTCGGCTAAGCTACGTAAACTTCTAAGTGTCAGAAAGCGGCCATTTTGTGGGTATAACACAGCGCGTTGTCGAAGATCGTTTTTTATCTAGTTATTCGTTCTTCTTTGCTGCTTGGATTTTACACGCCGGCTTTCCTACAGTCGGCTTGTCTTCTAAGTTCGGATTACAGCGAGGAGTTGTGCTCTCACAGGGCAACATTTCAATTCACGGTCTGGACCTTTGGTACAGGTTGCGTCACATGAAAACTTACGAGTCATTATTGACTCTCGCAAGCCAACATTTAACGGCTTCAATCTGCTCAGCAGACCTGCTTGAGTATCTGAAAGTTTCTGAAAGTATTTGAAAGGCTCTGAAGTTACTTGAAAGCAAAAGAGACTCTCCTGTGCTTGTGTTGTCATTGCTCAATGTTGTTGTTGAATCGAATTGGACGAATCATCCACACACAGTTGACAAGAGTCTGCTAGCCCACGATTTCGTCAGAAGTAAGTAACATGGAAATCTCTGTTGAACAATACCGATCAAGAATCGGCTCTCATGACAATTTCCTTAAAGCAAAAGATGCTTTGTCGCGTTTCAATTATGATGCTTTACATGAATGTCTTTTATTTACCAACATTGAAACAAGTTGTTGGACAATACAAAATATGGAATGAAGTAGTGTTTTGATTTACCCAATTTGTGTACTACACTTGCTCACAATGTTTATTTTGGACCTTTTTGTACAGCAGATTAGCACTTTGCATGATGTCAAGTTCATCTATTCATTTCATGTTTCCACATACCTTGAACTTGGTAAACACACTGACATAAAATTACAAGGTCCATAATAAGAAAACTTCAACGATTCTGGTATTTAAAGTCATATGATACCATCATGAACTTCCCTGTACATTGAATTCTGTTGAACTTTTTCTTAAAACCTCCAGGTAAAATTGTTAATCTTATTGGCTTAAAATTATTAGCAATGTTAATAAGCACTACTCAACATATGATTTATTAAAATATTGCTTGTGTTCAGATATTGTTATGTGTCTATCTTTTTTTCCCAAATTCCTCCACTTGCAACCCAATAGCCACTTACATCAACTAAATTTTTCTGTGTTTCTTTATTGAAAATTTAGCATTATGATACTTTGCATGCATATATTGTCAAAAATTAGTCGTACATTCAAACCAAATCAAGCTCCCAATGTGGCTTCTAGCAAAGGTTACATCATTTCCTGTATGTCCCAGCCCTTCTGCAAAGTGTTGTGCTCTTGCACTGGTACACAAAATGCCAAAAGCATTCATACGAAATGCTTCCCTGGAGTTGATTTCACAACACTTGCCCTGGACAAACTCAGAACTCAATTCCACTTGGTTGCATAAACAAAATCATGACTGAATCTATAAGCCCACTATAGGACATGATGCTGACATTTTTTCAGTTCCTTAAATCCTCAGGTTACATGCGCAACCTCTGTTGTCAAAATGACACCTCCATAAAACTTTACCCAATAACCCTCATCTTGAAAATAAGCATTTCAGGACGGATGTATGTCAATTATCTTATTGTATTGATTGAGAGGAACAATATTGAAAACTAACCGTAATCAGATACTAGCTCTACTAATAGAAACTCAATGACAAAACAGATCCTTTTAATTTGTAACCTCCCCCATCAAAGCAGCTTAATTTCGTAAGCCACACATGTACGCATTGCGGACCTATTTTTTTAAAGGTAGTTCTGAATCCTCTAAACAGAATTTTTTTTAACTTTAACTTTTAACTTTTTTTTAACAGTTGTTAACTTTCATCGTGGTCTTCTAATCACTTTTCAGCAACAGAAAAGGGGGGCCACCGAGTTCGTTTTTGAGATATGAGCAACTAAATCCCAAATATAGGGTATTTTTACTGGGCTTTCCCGTTGCCAAGGTAACTAATTACGTCACAATAATGATCACATCTTGTTTGGAAATAATCGGTGTTTTATATGGTACCATAACATTGCTGTTACGCGATACAGTGTTGTAGCGTTATTCGATCGAAACAGAGAGTCTTCTAAGTGTTGAAACCCTTTCGAGCCACCTTCAGCTAACCTCAGGCCTAAACAAAGGCAGCGTTTAGGTCTAATGTTAGCATTATTAAATGGTTAGAGTTGTTTCAGTATTGGTAAAATAATGACCCGTGACCTGTGACCTGTGACTTGTACTTGCCCCTTTCAACGGGCTGCACAGAACAAACAAACAAACAAACCACTCTTGTTATCATGGAAGATTTTTCAATAATAATCATGCACAACCGGCAGGTAGCAAAAGCTTATCAAGGCAGGTTATGCTAACGGGTCAACAGCCCAGAGCTAAAAATAGCTAAAGCGATAGGAATTATATTATCGCGGGACGCAAAGTTCGCAAAACTGGAGAGCTTAAGAAAGAACGACGAAGACGACGTCTACGATGGTGTACAACTTCGCATTATTTCATTCACTTCGCGCCGTTATTCCAAATCGTTCGGCATGGACAAATGGTGGAACTGGCCTGAAGGGTGTGGAGGTTTGGCAAGTCCTCCACATGATTGGACATTTCACGTCGTTGTGAGGGCAGGAAGGACCAAGAAATGTACCAAAATATAGTTGTATTGCGCTCGTTCAGGGCGTTTTCTGCCTTTCTCGTCAAGGTTGTCTTCAAAGTGGCCATTGCTCACTCTCCCAAAGGGGCCCTTTGCAGCTGGCGATCACGTGGTACAAAAACCGCCAGACTGGAGAGCAAATTGCGCACTGGGATATCTAAAAAAAAACAACTTAATTTAAATTTTCTTTCTTTTAGATGACCCAGTGTGCAATTTGCTCTCCAGTTCGGCGGTTTTTGTACCATGTGACCACTAGCTGCAACAGGCATATTGCTCCTTATTTGACCCTCGACCGAGTTAGTAACGGGCATGGGACCATCCTTGATTTTACGTAACAAACAGTTTCGCTAACTCTTGCATTGCAAAGCAGTTAGTAAGAACAAAATGAAGGACAGACTCCTTAACACTAAAGGATCGGTCTTAAATCCCTTCCGAAGATAAGCTTTCCTTAGATACAACCGAAAACAAATTTTCGTAAGAAATGACCCTGAACTTTGACTCGCTTTAAAAGCAAATGGCGGGAAGAAGACATGCACTCTAGCAACTAAAACTACTTTTTGTTCAGCTCACTTTTAAGTCTCGTTCCTCTGGCGTGTTTTCAATAATAGGAATCACAAGTTCCTCATCATATCTAGTGGATAACAAGGAATATTAAAGCTCATTATTAGAAAAACTGGTTCGTATCACAGTAAAGTCAGCCTCACAAGACAATGACTCGTCCCCGAACACTAAACAGTTCATTTAAATAGATGTCAGGTGGGTGGGGTGTCTCCATATCACGGGCCACAGATAACGATGGTACCTCTAAATCTTTGGTCTCAACATATACTACAAAGAGAACGTCTTAAACAATATGTCGCACTGTAAAAGGGGTCGCTTCGCGCTCTGCTTTTGTTCGAGTTCATTCAAGCACAACGGATAATCCAAGACGACGATCAACATACAGCAGCACAGAGAGGGAACCCCTAAAAGATATTTCCAGCGTGAGAAAAAGGGACGAGGGATTTAAAAAAGAACGACAGATTACATCTCATAACATATCACGGAGACATTGCCATAAGGGGACTTATTATTCCACAAATTACCACAGAGCTCTGTATGCAGCTTCGGTTGCATACAAATCACCCGGGTGTGCCCAAGGCACCACGCCCTTTTATAGAATTACGGTCACTCCGTTCCATGGTCAGTTAGTTCCAAGTTACGGTCAGATCGTTCCACAAAATAGTCAACTTTCATGATCAAATTTATTTGAGTAATCGCACTTGATAAACGTAGGAGATCGATTTGAAATTGGTATAGATCGATAGAACTCTGCTATTTCGTTCTCTAAAATTAAATTGCGAAGCGATCTGATCGTAACTTGGAAAGAACTGACATGGAACGAAATGACCATGGAACGAAGTCTTCGTGTTTAAAGCAAAAGCGAAGTAAAACTTCAACCGACGGGCATCAAGTGCCGCGAAACAGTTTTCATCCAATCAGATCGCTGCGATAAGCAACGCGAATTTCCATAACAAAAAGAAATGGTCTAAAAGAAATGGTCTAAAAGACTGTTGGTTGAAGGTGGACCTTTAATGCTTTGATCAATGACGTCCGAGATGCAAGGAAGCTACAAGTCAAAGGTAGTAATGAAAGGTATGCGTTTAAGTTTGTCAGGGGGTTCATTTAAACTAACCGTCTCTCATAGTGAAAATTTACTTAGGAGGCAGTGTGGCGTAGTGGTTAAAACGCTTGCGCTGAGTTCCGCAGTTCCCGGGTTCAAGGCCCGTTCTGACCACCAGTTGAATTTGATCCTGGTAGTCCCTAGTTCAACTTCTCCGCTGCAGTTGTGAATAGCCAACTGGTCTGCCTCCGGTGGCCAGTTGGGATTCTTAACAGTTGTTGTTCTGTCCTGTAGTTTTGATGATTGTATTTAACTGACCCTGAAAAGCCCCTCTGAAGAGTGGTCAATTACGTATGAATGTACACTGTATATACTGAAGCCCGGGCACCGCGCAAATTGACCGGCTGTGCACATTATTTTAACACGACTTTACCCGGCAGTTTTCATCTTTTCTGCTTACTTCATAATATCAAAAACATGAAAAAGCTCAGACGCCAATCTTTGATGATCTCCAGCGAAAATGTCTGATGAAACCCCAGGTTTATGGAAGGTTTTGGTTTGTAAAGCAAGTAGAACGGGAACGTACGCGTTTGAGAAGAAATGTACATGTATTTAGTTGGGCTGCTCAAGTATTAACCGTTTCGTCAGTAGAACAAATATGTCGTAGACGGAGTACAACCCCTAAAAAGGACATTCAAGGTTTTTGTTGACACTCTTCGACGACCACTGCTGTCGTTTTTGTGAGTAAGCTACAGGAGATGTGCCATCCAATTTGATTAAAAAGGTTTCAAGAAGTTGTTTGCATCAGAAAAAAAAAGTGAATTTTAGGACCGCTCACTTTCACTTTCAAATTTGTCGTCCCCATTGTTCTGACACCAAGAAATTTCGCATAATAACAGCTGAGCAACTGTAACACGTCACAATTTTTCAAGATGGCGA
Organism: Montipora foliosa; assembly: GCF_036669935.1. NCBI lineage: Eukaryota > Metazoa > Cnidaria > Anthozoa > Scleractinia > Acroporidae > Montipora > Montipora foliosa. The sequence continues at coordinate 39,594,997 of NC_090877.1, read as the reverse complement.
CCCGCGGGGAATTTGAAATCAAAAACAAACGATTCTGAAATTCAATTATCCCGGATTCAAACACTTACTTTGAAAACATGTTAACAAATAGACCAAACCGGCTAATTAAATGTTGTGCCCAATTCAAACCCAGTTCCGAGTATTTCAATATCATTTGAATGTGAATGCTACATTATACTGTAAAGAAAACACACAAAGATTCTCAACTATGGGAGATTTGAATTGGGTACAACATTGAGTTGGCCGATTTGGTCTATTTGATTGTAAATATTATTTTATTTGGTTTGAAGTAGTGTTTTTGTTAAAGTGGAGGATCCTTTAAACACCTCCTTTCTATTGATTTTTATACTTAAGTTTAATGTATAATGTGTCGCATAGGCTATTTTTCTTATCATGATGTAAAGCGCATTGGGATATAGAAATGCGCTTAATAAGAACCTATGTTGTTGTTGTTATTATTATTATTATTACTATTATTAATAATAATAATAATAATAATATTATTATTATTATTATTATTATTATTATTATTATTATTATTATTATTAAAAATAATCGGAGAGGTTTGAGGAGAGCGGGCAGCTGTACAAAGGCTATGAAACCGTGAGCTCACCTGTAATTGACACCTTTTATTCCTTTTTTCATTCCTTTAATCATCTCTTGATGTGTGATGCGGAATTCCTTTCCAGGATACAACAACGTGGCCATGGCACAGTGTTTGGAGTGTGTATGAATGACAGCCCCTGCCCCTGTAAAGAAAGATATGTCAACTATCTCAGGGGAAGGAGGAAGGTTCTAAACATGGTTATGCCGGCAGGGAACTTCAGCACGCGACAATAGGGAGCTTAAGCACGCGCGTTTTTGAGACGCGGACGGCAACCGGAAGTGAGCTGTTTTCCCTCTTAACTTGTCTTCACACAACCACATTAACATTGCCAAGTATCTTTTCTCCATTAGAGATGATTAGTATAAAAATGTGGGAGACACCACTGTCCTGGAACACGAAATGTTCTCTTCCGGTTGCCGTCCGCGTCTCAAAAACGCGCGTGCTTAAAATCCCTATTATTGAGATGCGGACGGCAAACGGAAGTGAACATTTCGCATGACAGGACAGTAGTGTCTCCCAGATTTTCAAACTAACCGTCTCTACTCTCTAATAGTGAAAAGATACTTAACAATATAAATGTGGTTGTGTCAAGACAGGTTAAAAAGGAAAACATCTTACTTCCGGTTGCGAAGGGCAAACGGAAGTGAACATTTCGCATGCCAGGACGGTAGTGTCTCTCAGATTTTTAAACTAACCGTCTCTACTCTCTGATAGTGAAAAAATACTTAGCAGTATAAATGTGGTTGTGTAAAGACAGGTTAAAAAGGAAAACATCTTACTTCCGGTTGCCCTCCGCATCTCCAAAAACGTACTGTAGCGTGCATAGGTTCCCTATTAATTATTTTCCTCCCAAAGCCGCGCAGAAATCACTTTCTATGACCTTTTTCACGCCTACAACAACCATGAATCATTCATGAGAATAAATTCGAAGTTTTTTCAAGGGGAGTCATTTTCATGGTGAACTTTTGACCAGCCATGTTTGCTGTCCAAAATTAATTCCCTGGGAAATCAGTGCCATTCTTATACAAACGCTTTCTTTTGTTTTGGTAAAAAAAAAACGCAGCATGGCTGCTAATCATGTGAGTGAAAACCAAGAATATTGCTGGCTATCTCCCTAATCGCAGACTGTATCTAAAACTTTCTCCGGTAAATAAGGACAAGGCATGAAGTCCCAGAACGAGGCTCCACTTTGTTACATTCCCTTCCATTTCTTTTGGCATCCCTGTCTTTGTAAGTACAATGATAAGAAGGCAGAACTTTACTGTACCTCTTATTGTGTAAGCATTCATGAAAAGGGGAGTGCACTGACTTTTCTTAAGTTTCTTTCTGTCAGAAAGGAAAAATAAGAACAAGGTAAGAGAACATCAAATTCAAAGACAAGTGAATAAATCATCAAAGGTGACCATGAGCGAGTCATCATCAACTTAACAAGTTAAAATTTCCACCTCCTAATGAATCAAAAGGCAACATTCCAGATGAAATTGTTCGGTTTTGGAGCCTCGTCTTCAAAACAGTCAAGTTTTCTATTGAATGCATTCTTAGATCACATAATCTCTGTTTCTTCCACGTGCTGGTTTTCAATCAGTTTAGAACTCACTGTAGTTAGTTTAGATTGGGCTGCATTTGTTTTCCTGGGCAAGTTTCCAGCTTTTTCCTGGGGTTCAGGACAGAGAGCTATCTCTTACTTGGAACTTTGTACTGCCACCAAGTGTCTTACAATAGATTGAAATGGCATCAGACTGCATAGAAGGAGGAAGTGGGTTCCATTCCCAGCAGTACCAGCGCTCAGAGAAGGAGCTACATGTACTTTGCTTTGCCATTAGAAAATAGGGAGCTTTAGATAGGACGACAACCAGACGACTACAAGTATAAGTTTTCCGTTCTGAGCATGCTCACTTCAAAAAATGTCCGGCTCCAAACCTTATGCGCAAGCTCAGTACGGAAAATTCGTACTCATAGTCATCCTCCTCCTCCGATCTAAAGGTCCCTAATGCCTTGATCTTTACGCGGACAGGAAGACCTTGCAAATGGCAGATCTTTCTCCCAACATCTTCTCTGTAATGGCAAATTAGCCTGGACAGCTGCTGGTTTTGTTGGTTTTGTGAGGAGCATGTTAAGCATGCCGCAGAAGCACAAGGGAACTAGGGTGGGTTCCTGGTTCCCCTTCCTAATGTTTCTTCCTACATTCATTCCTTCCTAATCTGCTCCCCACAAAATCACTTATGTCCAGGATTTAATGCAACTACAAGTTTTATGATTTTTGGATGTTTCACTGGTTTGCGAAATTCTGTTAAGCAACCAAAATTGCCATTAGAGCTACATGTTTGCAAAATTTAGCAAAAAATCACAACCTCAACGATTTTTCGCATTCTACGATTTTCGCCACTTTGTTGTCTTTGCCTGTTTAGCCACCACAGCTGCCTTGCGAATTTTACAAATTTTGCAAAAAATTACCTTTTACAATTTTTCGCTACTTTTTTTTGTTTGCATGCCTCTTTAGCCACCACACAGTGGCCAAATGGACAAATCTGTCAGCGAAAAAGGCTCAGCTTCAAAGACAAGGAGGCCACATGCAGACCAAAAGACATCAAGAATGTTGTCTACAGAGTGGTGGTTTGATAAGCAACATGTACCATGTGCGACAACAAATAAAAAATAATAATTATTATTATTAATGATGATGATGGCTATGAGAAGTTGACAGGTTGGCTATTACTTACGCTGGGGGAGGAGAACACAGTTCATTTTCCTCCAAGTCACACACAAACATGTCTTCAGACTGAAAAAAAATTTTTAGAAAGTAGAGAATGTTAAGAAAAATGACAAAGGGCAGTCTCGGTGTTTGAATTACATGTCATAAAAATTAATAAATTGCAACAGATACAAAATGCCATCACTTAGACACCTTAAAATTATGTATATATGCAGGGCTTGAAATTGTGACCAATACAGTCGCATTTGTGACTAAATTTTTCCCTTTGCGACTAAAATATCTGGAAAAGTCCCAAAATTGCGACTTGTTGTCGCAATTTGCTCTTTCAAAACAAAGGGGTTAGCAGTTGCCACTTTGCTGCTACTTTTGCTAAAATAAATAAATGACAAAATTATTTTGTTTCTCACTGTGAACTTTCTCTGAAGATAGCGTAATTGTAGATAGAGTAATTTAGCTGCGATGTTATGTGCACAGCTCCATTCCTTTGATCATTCACCATTTTCAGCGGTTTCTTTACACACAAGTATTGCAGGCTCACATTCTTTTGCTAAACCGCTGACAACACAATGCATTGCGGCGATTTTGCAACTAAAATTTGCGAAATTGAAACTAAATTTTTGTGTCTTGTCGCAAATTGCGACTGGATTTTTTCGTTAATTTCGAGCCCTGATATGTTGAATAATTCTAAAGCTGTTTGCATGCTGTAAAGGCATTAGACTCTGAAGTTCAGTTGTGCAGATGTAGACAATGACTCAATCTTGAAGACAGAAGATTGACAAGTGTATTTTTTCAGATCCGTGGGGCCTTATTTGGTTCAGTTATTCTCCCTTGACGCAAAGACGTCGAAAAGTAAGGCCCTACTTCATCAGTGTAACCAATTGATTATTAGCAATAACCAGGTAAAACAAGAAAGCTATTCTGCCAGGGAAGACCAGCTTCCAAATCATTACAAAGCATGTGTCTTAAAAAATCTGATATTTTCTGAGAACTTGCACAAAGAAAAAAACAAATGGAGCTAGCGTAATGCAAAGACACAAAAACACAAAAAAAATGGAGCTAACGTAATGCAAAGACATGCGCAACAGCGTGACAGAACTGTGTCCATATTTATTTTAAAAAATCGATTCATTCTTTTTCGTGCCAAGAGATACAGGAATAAATTAAATCATATTGCACAACTGCCATTGATAGAAGGAGAATGGATCCTAATTTTGTTCAGACTGGGTGATTGTGTGGTCTTGCCAAAATATCTTCCCCGAAGATTCTTTTGTTGTTTGCAGGGGCACCATCTCAAGGATTCCCATGCGCATATTGATCAGTTTCTTTTTGTCACATGCTTAGTCTTCTAGCTTGGAAACCTAAGGAAATACAGGCTAAGCGACTGTAAACCATAATTTACATAAATTCTCAAATGAATTAGAATTATGTGGAATTTCTTGCGAGCTGATCAAACAAGAGGGGTGTATTTCTTTTCTGTTAGCACTGGACTTTAGTTTGATGCTATACTTTTGTTAACTTTTCTCATGCGTGAACTATAAACTTGAGTGGATAACTGGCAGTTTTTTGATGAAAAAAGAGTTCTTGGAATCTGAGATACTGCTTATCACTGCAAGAGCATTGGACAAGGTTTTGAAATCATTAATAAATTTCTAAATTTTCTGGGGAAGGATGCCCCGGAATCCCCAACTAATAAAGGGCCTTTCTGCCCTTCCAATGAATTTTTCTACCCACTTGCAGGAAATTTTATTTAAACCCCTGATATTACCTTACTGTAACAGTTACATTAATTTGGTTTCCATCTTCTGCTTGTGTAACAGACCGTTGGTTATTTGTTGATTCCTGTAAACATGTCCAGGTACTTTCTACAATATGGTGATCATTTAACTTCTTTGATACACGTACATATAAAAATACATTTCCATTGTTACAGTAACTGATTCTATTTTTGCAGCACTTCACTTTCTTTTAGAAATCACTAGTCTTAGTTTTTAATATTCCTGAGAAAACTTGTAGTGTGGTTTATCTGCAAGTATGGATCCCACATTGGTATTTACGGAAAATATTATTTTTTTTCAATAAAGTTACTGTACCACAATACCGTTGTTGTTTGGCAGACAAAAAATTTAGTAAGAAGAAAGGAGAACTTTTTTGTTTTAAATGACTAACCGTTATCCGCTCTTTTTGGACCCCAGATGGTGCAACAAATATTTCATCTCTGGAAAAATAAACAAAATAATATGCAAAAGATAATAAGACTCTTGTAACATTTTTCTTGGTTGTTTCAACCTTGGCAAAAGGAAGAAGTCTTCTATATTGAGAAAAGAGGGAAAAAGAAAAATTTGGTGTGCTCCTAAAAGGAGTCCAATCCATGACCATGAGATGATTATATTAACCCTTAAACATCCAAACTGGCCTAAACCGGCCAGACTTAGAATTTTACTCTGTCTCACGCCAGACGATTTTACTGGTCAATGGGGAACCCCCGGGAGTCAATGGGTTAAGAAAACTCAGCATGACTACATGCCGATCTATCATCTCATATCCATCACGGGCTTGCGGGAATTGTTAATTATAAACAGTAGCACATGACCTTGAAACGTGTAACTTGCAACTCTTTTCCTTGAAACAATGCTAGGGATTTTAGGACACCAATTTTATTCCCAAATATGGACAAAAGTAAGATCGAATCTGCATGTGCAGGACAATGTGCGAGCTATGTTACATCCAAATAAGAAATTTCTCCAGCTCTGAACCAGAGTTAAATGCTTCAAGGTCATGAGCTTCTGTTATAAATTAATTAATGATAATTATATTTTTTTAATCAATTAACGTAGCCAAACCAATGTGTTTACTTTTTCCAATCATATGGGGCTTCTCTTTAAAGTAAACTATGTGATGTGATGCCAAGTACCCCGGTAAGGCACCTAAAAATTATTTCTATCTAATTGAGGCAGGATGGCTAAAATTATGCAAGGGAAATTTGCCAGTTGATAGTTTGAATGAATGACAAATCTGTTTATTCTATTATTCTGTCAAGGATCGTTAAGTTAAAAAAAAAAAAAAAAAAAAAAAAAAAATACATGTACCTCCACAATTAGGATGAATGATCAATTTACCTAGCCATATTCTACAGTGCAGCTTGATGTAAAACTTAAAACATTGCTTTGCTTGCTTGATTCAACAATTTAGAGATCCACAATCTAATGTATGCCAAACTGGAAAAACATAGGTTGTAACTAACAGCACAGCCTCTGAACTCCGCTTGTAAGAGGTAAATACTGACCCATATTTGATGCTGATTCCCCCTCCTGTACCTGTCACCCAATCCAAGTGATAAAACTGCCGACATAGTTCAGGAATGAGATTCCTTGGATGCTCTGGGTCCTAACATAATAAAAGATAATTATTACAGTGTTCATGACAATTTATAGAGAAAAATATCTGTTGGCAAATACTATTTTGTCACTTAAATGTTTCCGACTTGAAAAAAAAAGAACCCTCTGTTTCCTCAGGCAATAAGGCCCTAGTTAGCACATAAACGACAATAGTTGAGGTTAATTATTTCTTAGATCTGGGAAGATATCTGTTTACAGACACTTTCTTTTGACATTCAAATGTCCCCAAACCACTTGAATAAAAGAACCGTTCAATTTGACATACAGCAACGTATTCTCTGGTTGGCATAATTTATTAATACCGTGTCAACAGCTGGCATCACTAATAATTTTATCTTCACTACAATGAAGTGATCTTCGCACTTACATGTATCTGGATAATTTAACCCTTTGACGTCCAAACCGGCCTAAACCGGCCAGACTCAATATTTTACTCTGTCTAACGCCAGACGATTTTACTCGTCAATGGGGAACCCCTGGGAGTCAATGGGTTAAGCAATTATTGTCTCTTATTCTAGACAGATGGTAAAATTCAGGTGGCTTT
>NC_090877.1:39577738-39585238 GCF_036669935.1 Montipora foliosa | reverse complement strand
ACTTCTGTGCATGCGCAAACGACGTTGTTGTCGATCTACCCTATCGAAAGGACGCCATCAAAGTCTTTTTTTTTTTGCGAAGTTAACGCAAATAAATACATTATCAATACAGTTTTGATGACTTCTTACACTTTATTAGACAATACTAGACTAAATTCGTTAGAAAAAGCACAAAAGTACAACAGTTGACGTTTGAATCGCCGCTCGCTGGCAACCCAATTTGTTGACAAAAAAGTTGCCTCAAAATCTCTTTAATGGTTTTCTGGCCCTTTAATTTCGAACAGTTGACATGACAGGGGCACCCAACGACCAATTTAATTTGTTGTAAAATGTATTATTATACCCCAGTTAATGAAAATAAATGTTATTAAGGCATTTTCAGGTGTTTTTCAGTGTTGCTGGGAAAACATTATCTGTTCCTTTTTCCCAGCAAGACACAAGAAATTTCCCAGCCAGCTAGATAAAATTGGTTGGTGCAATCACTCTGACCAGCCGTCGTATGGGAGAGGGAAGGGTGCTTTTCTTTTTTTTTTTTTTAAGTCGTCCTCAGCCTTCAGACTTTCTACAGCCAGCTCGGGTTGAAATGCTAGAAAAAGTCAGTAATTCCCAGGCAAAACCTCTACAAATAACAAAATTTCCCAGCCAGCTCATCGAAACACCTGTATTTTTGCCAGCCAGCAAGATTCCTCTGGGGAACAGATAATGTGAGGAACAGATTCGTTGGGTGCCCCTGACATGACGTCGTATAGAACAGTTTTTCCCGATCGCTGAATTCTGATTGGTCAATTTAAAATTTTCAGTAGCTCTCGCCGTATGCAAGGAGAAGAAGGCAAATCCACATCTTCGCTCCGTAAAGCGAATAGAAGTTTCGTCTGCTCATACCACCACTCGTTCGCCACTCTGTTCAATTACGCACTGTAATTACTTGGTTGTTTGAAATAATTATGATCCAATTATAATCACGTACTGTAACTAGTTGATGTTAACCCATTCGAAAATTAATTGGATTATAATTCGATCATAATCGAGGCCTAAGGTGAAACACGGCTTAAGAGTTGTATATAAATTGCATTCAGCTATCAAGAACTTCGGCTTAAGAATGGAACGCGCTTTGTTGCCAGAGTACAACTTGGGATAAAAACCAATCAGAATCGTGTAATTTTGTTCAATGCATTATAAAAGAAGCAAGTATCTTCGGGCCGTGGTACTCATTCTTTTACAACACTTAAAAGTGTTGTATGGGGAATTTTGGATGTGATGCAAGCCGAGGGTTTCTTGATATTGAGTGTATTCATAAATGGCAGACAGTACATTATTTCTTTTGTTCGTGTGCTGATAAGAAAACAACGCGAAGAGAAAAAGGAAAACAACTTGTTAACTCCGATTATCAAAATGTAAATTCTCTTTGCTAGCGCCATTTCTACGTCAACAGCTCGTGCTAGTTCTGTGTCTCCATCGAGTTATAGAAACACGATTTTTAACCATTCAGCGCGCGTATTTTCTTAGGACTGTTTTCTAAAAATAGGTAGCAAGTGCTTAGACCTAAAGGGACAAATTTCTGGGCATAAGTCAAGGATTTCAATTAAGTTCAATATTCATTTATCTATATTTAGTTTTCTATAGAAATGTTGCTTCGAGATCTCATTAGTCCAAAGACAAAAGAGTAATTTATGAGTGCGGTCTATAGCTGAAACCACGGTGACAACCATGAGATAAAAGCTCATCCTTTAAAATCTTGTTTTATACTTTTGTGCTGCAACGTGCATCTTCAAGAATGACCGTTGACTACAAAACTTAAAGGGGCTAGGTCACGCACGCTATTTTAGGTAATTTTGTTTAATTTTGTTAATTATGAGCTCTAAACGTCAAATTGGCCGAGCAAGAGTCTTTCATTTGCAAAATCACGGCCACATAACAACTGAGAATGATTATCAAGCTTTGTAAATTACATTTTGATATAGACTGATAAAAATTTGAAAAAAGGTGGGCCGACGTTTTTCAAATTTACCCAAATTCAATCCATTTCAATCCTCTCCAGTTTTGTCCATCCATGTCCCTTCTTGGCCTCCCTGTGTTTTGTTAGAGTTCTTCTATAGTTTTGAACAGTTATTTTGATATTTTAGTTAATTCTACGACCATTCGATCAGTGCTGAGATTGCCTAAAATTGCGTGACCTAGCCCCTTTAAGATAAGTGACTTACGAGGAAGTATCAGCACGAGAAGGTAGAATTTTTATCCCCAAGAGGCCATGTAATGTTCTGTTTATTATATAGATATTGATGACATGTCTAGATTTAAAACAATTTGTTTTATTCATTTTGAAACGGCGAAAAAGTGGTCAAAACATGAAACTAGATATGAAAGTTAAGAAAAACAAATAATGATAATGTCAAATTGAGTCATAAAAATGTTAATGTAGTAGCACAAAGGTATCTTACAAGGAAGGGGAAGCTCGTTTTGTATTGGCTCTCTAATCGTTTTAGTTACCATGACAACACCCGTATCCCCACTGATGTGAAATATAAAAGTAATATCTTTACTACGCGCGGTGAAGATATGATTTTTAGAAAAAAGGAAATCCTAATATTTCATCAGTATCTATATAATATAAATGTATAAATAAGTAAACAATTGCATTTAATCCGACCGCTACCCCAGGGGCTTTCGTTTTAAAGAAAAATACAACAAATCTATAAGAATCTCAACTAGCGATAGCCGGTGAGGCAAACCGGTTAGCTAACCACTTGGTCTTCGCTTATTAGATGTGTTCTATTTTGGCTAGCCATTAGGTCAAAAATAGAGAAAACTAAATATAGATAAATGAATATTGAACTTAATTGAAATCCTTGACTTATGTCCAGAAATGTGTCCCTTTAGGTCTAAGCATTTGCTACCTATTTTTAGAAAACAGTCCTAAGAAAATACGCGCGCTGAATGGTTAAAAATCGTGTTTCTATACTCGATGGAGACACAGAACTAGCACGAGCTGTTGACGTAGAAATGGCGCGAGCAAAGATAATTTACATTTTGATAATCGGAGTTAACAAGTTGTTTTCCTTTTTCTTGTCGCGTTGTTTTCTAAAAGAAATAGAAAACATGTACTCCGTGTTTCTATCGAGTTATAGAAACACGAGTGAAAGTTTGGGAGAACGAGAAATTCTGTGCATATCATCTGGGCATATCTCTGATCTCAGGGGCTTTCAGGTTAGAACCAAGGAAATAAATAATTGAAACTGAAAATGCAACGAATCTTAAAAGATCTATTCATCAGAAATAAGCCAACCAATCGTTTATTAATTTAAACAGATTAAACAAGCACTTAAGCACTTGCTACCTATTTTTAGAAAACAGTCCTAAGAAAATACGCGCGCTGAATGGTTAAAAATCGTGTTTCTATAGATCTTCTCCAAGTTTTAGGCCTGTGCGTTTCCCCAAACTTCAGATATTCGTCGAAATGTTTCGCAGAAATTTACAGAGCCCAGTATGAAAACGCCATGTTGGTGCACATCTGTGGTGCACCAATATGGAGGCCGGAAAATAGTGTCAACATCTGTTACTTACTTTGGCGACATTGTGGCGGGACAACTTGCACGAAACATTTCACAGCGTAACAGCGCCTTTAATCGTCGATATTGTATTTCAGTTTGAATATTGCTCTCCTTTTGTAACTTGTTTTGTGTTTTGTACTCTCGTTGACTAGAAATTGTAAAACTAATTAGTTTTCTGTATTTTGCCCTTTCACTGTTTTTTTTCTCTTGTTTTCTCTATTTGAGTGACTTCTCGGTAGTGTCTTTAAACAAGCAGAGAGAAATTAGAATCTATCAATCAATCAATCCCAAATGGCAGGATGGAGAGCAGTTGCCTCGCCGGAAGTTGAACTGGGACTAAATATTTACCGGTCCTTCTTTATCTCATGCATGATAAGAGCTCGCGGGACTTAACTGAAATTGTAACTCCAGTGCTCCAAAAAAATACTGATGCTTGTACACCAATGCGACACCCTGCGATCAGAGCCTCCTTCTGTCTTTTTCTTTACTGAGAAGAAGAAAAGGAGACTCTGTCCCCGCAGCCCGAACTTCTGGACTAGTCAATCTTGTTTTCTCTCGTCAAACCGGTTTTTCCAGTGCGAGCGTCAATTTAGTGACAAAACCGATGGTTGTAATTGAGCCCGCTGTACCATGAAAAACCAAGATGGCGGCGAGATCTGGCATATTAGGCTTGGGTTCGAGATTGCATCCTGGCAACATGCAGCGCATACTCTATTAATAAAGATCTTACTTGATTCATGCAGAGTCTTTCTCGAGAACGCCAAAACGAGCAAGCAAAAGAAAGGCTCTGCTAGCAGGGTGCCAATGCGAGAGCTGTTAGAAAGATTTGGCTTCACTTTTACGGGAAGGCTGAAATTTATTGCGTCAGTTGGCAAACAACGGACGAAACTTGTTCAGTGTTAGCTAACTTCTTGCCTGTTAGCCCCAGATATCGTGCAGTCTCTCTGAGGAGCGAAGATAGTGTATCAAACGAGAATTTTCGCGCTCAAGTTTATTGAACTTACCTTTTCACGTAAACGCAGCACTTAATAAGCTCTGTATTCAGTTTTCGAAGGACATTTTGCGTACTCTACCCATACAGGGAAATTAAAAAACCGACGGCAAGGAAACGTGCCGCTCTTGAAGACGATCGTTTTTTTATTATTATTATTATTACTTATCGATGTCAATAACCCCAAGGGTTAGGAAAGCCATAAAAATACAAGAAAAAGAAGAAAAATCAGTGATCAATCCAACAATTTATTACTTTCACTGATAAAATATTTTTTTACAAATATTGCATGTATATCTTAAATAAAAATAAGGTAAGAAGGTGACATACACACAAATTAATCGTCACCAATGGGTATCTTAAATATCTAACGGACTCTCTTTTAAAGAGAAAATTATTACACTCCTTATGGCTTTGCATAAGTTAATAGTCTGACTTAAATTAATTTTACCTCGTGTTTTTTAGAGGAATTCTGAAACATCTGTAAGTGATGACTCAGTTTGCCTTGGTAATTTAGATTGATTAAAATTCCAACGAAATTATATACTTCCCGAATAAATAATCTGAAATGTCGCACGACTTGGCGCAATTTCAAGTCAATACCATGGGCTTTAATTCTCAACTTCGCCTTCCACTGGAACCAAATTGCGCAAACCCGAACTCGAGTCTTGTCCTAATCTTTCTAGTTCTTACACACCTCTCTCTAAAAAAAATTTGCAACAAAAGCTAGCTCTATCTTTCTCAGTTTAAGTTTCTTGTCAATACTGTTAAAAAATGTCTTTGTAATTAAGGATTTCAGCAAATACTTAAGTTATTCGTAGTTGGACATAACTTATGTAACAGGAACCTTTGAAAAAGCGATGACTAAACCTTGCAAGAACAGTTGGTAGGTATCATTCTGATTACCCCTGAATCGTTAACTTTCGCATGATGTGATAATTCGCATAAGCGTGCCTTGTAGGTCCTCAAGGTTGAGAGGCATTTGAGAGGCCCAGTCGACGTCACGTGGCATTCTGGATAAAATACTATCGTACCTCCTTCGAGTTTCTTTTTGAAGTATCCTTTAAGACAGCTAGGTTCTGGTGTCTTGTTTTCTCTTTTGAGTCTCCTAGATGCTGGTTGAGCAGTGGCTGTCGCACCAGGAATAGTTGCTTGGGAAGAATCACTACTTGAATCCAGTCTGAAAGTGGTCTGACTTGAAGGAGGTTCTTCGCTTGTCGATGGAAAGTAGCCAACGCCCTCGTATTGAGCATTAGTGCCTTCTTTTTGCTCATCCGAAATCCAAGTCTGGACCGCTTTGTCAATGCTGTCCCAGAGATCCCATTCTGATGAAACTGATCGACCACTACTCATGCTTAACAAACAAGCACCCAAAAGAAAGACAAACTGGAAAAGAAAATTAGGGAAACTTCCTTTTCATTCTACCGTAATAACCAATACATCCAGTCATGGAATCTTTGCTGACGTCATTGGGGTTTACATGCAATTAATTTTGTTTCATTAACATACGAGTTTGCTCACAGAAGATATTGTGATATTTACCAATTAACTTCAAAAGGTAAATAAAACTGGTTAAACTTAGTTAAATGTCCAATTTTTAGCCTCTTGGCTTTGTTAACGTGCCAGTTATTAGCCATCAAAAACTGATAATTTTTGGGTGGCAAAGGCGTTAATGAGGATCCCATAAACTCTTTGATTTTGAATTTCCAAAGCATCATTGCTTAGAGATTATCTGGCATATCGGATTCAAACTGCTCACGGAAGATATTGTGATATTTACAAATTAACTTCAAAAGGTAAATAAAACTGGCTGAACTGACATATTCCCTTATTGTGCCACTTTCTACCTTCAGGAAATGAACGACGCGTTCTGACGAAAGCATATAATCAAATTATACGGATATTGAACTGTTTGTCGAATCGGAAAAACAATGGCTCTTCTGTCTTCCGCCATTTTAGTCCGGTAAATGAAAGCCTACCTTATCTTATCCATAATAAGTGTAAAATGCTCTCGAATTGTTATAATTATTATTGTTGTTATTAATACAATTATCTTTTCACACTGAGAAAGAGGCAGAACATCTAAGCAGTTACAAATGCAATCGAAGGTTCTTCTATTTTGAATCGTTTTATACAATTCTCAAGTCTCGTTAAAAATGAAGCAATAATTAAGCTCACCTTTAAAACTCCCATGTTTTTTTTGTTTCTGTAATGTAGACTTTACAATTCTTTTATGAGCTGGAAACTTGTTGTTTGATCTTCTCAGGGAGACAACTCGAGGAATATTCATGCTTATGCTGGGAATGGCTACCTTTTATAACGAAAAGTGATCCAAATTTGGTTCATGTACTAGGATGGGGAAAGTACGTTTTTCATGTCCGCCATTACTTCACATGTTATATTTGAACATCGTTTCATCCCCTTCCAGAGCGGTTTCTTCATCGTGCAAATAAATTCTTTACATAACAATCACCTTACTAATATCGGTGTAATTGAGCAACTGTGCTGAGACCTTACACTTCCTACAACTGACTGGAAGTGAACACCGACAACTTCATTGACTTTGGTCCTCGAACGACCGTCGAGCGACTTGAATTATTCCTTTTAAACCATTTCCACTTGCGGGACAAGTCCTGACGCCCCAAAACACCAATTTGTAAGACAAAAATAATTATTAATTATAAATATTTCACTAACAACCGATCTAATTATTAAAGCTCAAAAACGAGAAGAAATTGTTTTCATTAAATTATTTACGTATACTCATTAGGTCTCTTCCGGCTAAACTGGACGATAGTATGGGCGTAGCTGATAAAACTCAAGTATTATTTTTAAAATCCTAATGTTTTCCTTAAATTTCTTAAGCACGCAAAGTCCGCATTCTGCTAACTATAGTCAAAATTCTATTAAATTAGTACGTTATGTAACGATCGATTTCTCAAGAAAAATATCCTCCTTGTG
>NC_090877.1:39562738-39572738 GCF_036669935.1 Montipora foliosa | reverse complement strand
CGTTACTATACGAGATTAATTCAAATAAACATGTTCACCCTGGTACAACTAGCAGAACTACTTTTTTAGCAATGGCTCGTTGAGTGGCTGAAGAGAGAACTCGGAAATCGGAAGTCGGAAGTCGGAAGTCGGAAGTCAGAGTTGGCGCCAGGTGACACATAACACGGAGCCCAATTCAGTGTTGATCAACAAATTTTACGCAATCAGTAAAGCGCAAAAATTTATGCTCAGGAAAGCATGGAGTTTATTAAAAGTGGGGATCTCGCTGTGAAACCTCAGTTTTGGGTTATTTAACAAAATGTAAAACCCTTTGTAGCCAGTTTATGAGGTAAAAAAGTTTGAAAAATTTGATATTTGGTATACGCATTTGATGTCGTTTAAAGTGCTACTATGAATTTTTCTTGGGATGCCAAAATTATGCTAACTAAACCGTAACTGATCGAAGTTTTAAATCTTGATTTCAAAAAGACACCTGTTTATTTTAACTGGAATTTTCCTGTTTAATGGTCTGCCATTACTAACTTTAAAATTTTGAGACAGCTGGATCGAGGAGAAAATGACGTCAAAGACTCATATCAATAGTAAGAATGCAATGCCTGTGTACGTGGTTGAATTGGCACGGGAGTTCCGGGCTTTCAGTTTTAAACTCGCGTTTTGCATATATCATAAGCTGCGTTTACACGCTGAAATTGAGTAAAGGACGGCACTTTTCTCTAGATCCAACTCTCTGAGGTCCAATCGGTCTGAATAGAACGTGAATATGAAGGAAATGCATTACCATGGCCACAAAAATAGGCTACTTGAGCTAAACCCCTTCACATCTGAAGTAGGGCTCAAGTGTACTTAAGGTCTACTTACTATGCTAGCATGAACCCACTTAATATTGCGTTGTTATCGCTTTTTTAAGTTACTATTTTCAATAACACTTCGTGCTGTAACACTGTTGAGATAGGCAACAGAGAAACTAAATAGGCGAACATTGCGAAGAGACATTTATTTGATACAGCAATCGTTTAAACTTAATATTAAAATTACAGACGTCTGGGTTGCCTGTGGTACATGTTACACACAAACGAAGGGCACTGAGTTGGGAATAGGAAACAAAAAGCCTAGGAATCCAATCAGTATATGTACTCCTGGTAACAATGGAAGAAGCAGGCAAGGGGATCGAGCTCGAATGCAGTATATTTCTCATCATACCAAGAGCTGCTCAGTCCGGAAACGAAATACTACTTAGTTTTTGTTTTTCCTCAGAAACGAAACGTATCTTCTATTTTGACTTCAGGGTGAACTATTTACACAATGAGGTTAAGTGGCCAATCAAAACAGGGTTAGTAATAAAAAATCTAAACATCTATGACTGCAAAAGCAATCTTGAGTGAACCTGAATAATCGCAAATCATAATGCTGACAAACACAAAAAGCGAAGGAAATGGTTAATAAATATGACGTTTTTTACTATCTGAATGATTTTGGGTTAGATTAAGGCAATATATTGTTGAAAAAATCTTCGTGTTAATGAGTAATGTAAACGATCTTCCAACTAGTAGGTGGTAGCAATGAATTGGGTGAACCAGGAGCCCGTTAAAGAAATATTGTTGGCTTCCCAAATAAACTCATTTTCTACTAGAATGACTAAACAAATATTTTCTGATGTGCAAAACTATGGCTACATTTAATCATTTGCAAGATAGATCTCTTGAAATACAAAATGGTTAAAACTTCTTGTCAACTCGCAAATAAAATATCAACCCACATATGTAAATTAGTGAAGTTCGAACATGATCAATTCCAAAAACACAAAAAAATCTCAGAAAAACCTTTTCCAACCAAAACGTTTATTGAAACAAACAAAATTGAAAAAAATTCCCATTTTCATTGCGTGCGTTCGAACAAGCAACACACACCGTGTCAAAAACTACACGCAACTAAGACCCTCTTTACAAGCAGGTAGGGTGATTCCTTTTAATTAGTGTAACAGTACACACACGCAAATCGCGGAAGGAAGAAAAGTGATTATTATACATTGGTGTCACAAGCTCGATTTTGATTGGCTAGAAGCAAGCAGCTAATTCTTGCTTGCTCTGTTTCTCTTACGTCATACCTACAGACAATAGATTTTATATATGTATAATTGACGTCATACCTACAGACAATAGTTTTATGCATGCAGAAGTGACGTCACCTAACACACTAACCAGCAGTTCGATCAGTTTTGTCATGGCGGAGCTCAGCTCAGGAATATGAAACAATTATTGAATTCGGTTTTCGCATGTTAGCGATAATTATCAAGGCCTCAGTTCGTGTTATCCGCCTCAGCCTTCGGCTTCAGCAGATAACACAAACTTTGGCCTTGATAATTATCACTAACATGCTCAACCTCATCCAATAATTGTTAATTGATGGAATGTCTCGGTTGGCGCGCGTCCAGTGTAAATTGTCGTGCGTCCAGAAAAAAGAAAAAAAATATATTGAACTTTTATTTTACAACCTTTTCAACAACAATAACAACAGCAACAAAAAAAATAGTTTGAAAATTAATGTATGATTAGTTTCTATCAAGAGAAAATGAGGGGACAGAGAGGGAGGCTCCCGGTCCAGCCCTTGGGATATGTCATGTCCACGAAAGTTATTTTTAGACGAGGGGAAGTCTTTGTTCTAGCGGAAGTCTGTCTTCCGAGACGTCCGCCTGCAGGCCAACCTCGGGCTGATGTTTGAAAGAAAATAAATATTCATCAGCCTTCCACGTGCGCCGCCATTTTCTCTTTTCATTAAGAACCTGAGAGCGAGGCAAGACTGGATGCGGACGTCTCGGAAGACAGACTTCCGCTAGAACAAAGACTTCCGCTCGTCTAAAATTAACTTTTGTGGACATGACATATCCCGGCCAACGCCCTGAGCCTCCCTCTCTGTCCCCTCATTTTCTCTTGTTTCTATAACTATATTTTGCTCTGATGAGCATTTCTTTTTAAGTGCCTATGAAGTGAAAATTTTTATTACGTATTTTTAAAGCTTGTTGTCTCTTGACAACTCGTTTTTTTCGAGCTCTTTAGAGCGTAAATACGGCCTAATTGGTATGCACAACACGAATTTGACTATCTGAAAGCCAAAAACTCTCGTGCTACATACTAATTAAGCATTCAATTTATACTCGACCCGCGACCCTCGGAACGCGACAATCAGATTATCTCGATAGAATGTGCCGTTTCTGTCACACGTGAATCAGCTAAGTCGGTGAAGGCATCGACATTGGAAAGCCGGAAAACGACACGAATATCTCACAATTGATTCTTCAAATTCGATACGATCCTACCATCGCTGCCTTTCAAATTCGCGATACCGATGATTAGATTGATTTTTCGAATATCAGTTGTCATGAATAGACGAGTTCACGCTCTTGAGTGCATCATGGGTAATCAGGGCAAGATGGCGAAAAATTCAAGGGTTTGTAAGGAAGTTCAAAACGATGAAAAGTATTCATAATATGCCATTTTGGGTTTTTTATTTTCCAAAACAGAAGATATGCGTTCAAAGGTGCGGAAAAATAAATTTGTAGAGAATGGCTATTGCAGGAATTATTTTATCAAAAAGAGTTTCTGCCATACATTTCCTGTAATTCCAAAGGCACAAAATTACAGAGAATGTATGGAAACAGAAAAAGCAATATTTAGGAATTACAAAGAATGGATACCAAGTCTAGTTCATCTCAGTTGTGAAGATGAACTGATTTGTTTGGTTTATGAAGGCTTAAGTCTGTAAAATAGAGTCGTGTACAGTATATTTGGTTTTGAATTTCCATACAAACCTTTGAATTTCCCGCCATGTTGCCCTGATTACCCATGATGCAATCAAGAGCGTGAACTCGTCTATTAAGTTGAGATTGTTTCCTGTGCATTCATTGTTTAACTCCTTTATGTACTGTAATAAACTAGTAATAGATTTAAATACATCTTCCCCCGCCAAAGGTAATATGGATGGCAGTTGATGTGTTTTTGAATTAATATGTGTGATGTCTTCATATTATGCTGCCTCAAATTCAGTAAGTAGGTAAATGAAAGTGGAAGATGCAAGGAAAGGACGGCCAAAGACAAACGGCCATTTAGTTTCAATTTCTATCAACGTTTAGTTCATACGCTATCAATTGGAAAGCAATTTACATAATTATGGAAAATGCCTTGAAAATATGATAGTAAAACAGGAACAGGAACATTAACTAGAAGGAAACATTTCGTCGTCACCTTTTTTATCTACGTGGTTCTTTCCACGGTACCTTGAAAAACCATAAGATAGGAACAAAGCTCGGTTATTATATTAGGATTATTATTATTATTATCATTATCATTATCATTATCATTATCATTATCATCTATGAATAACTGTTGTAAATATGATCGAAGATTGTTTGAAAATATTGATACTGAGACTACTCCGGCTTTTAGTCTGTCGCCTCAGTCTGTTTCTGATTTGTGTCTGACAAATCGTCGCCGCTGTTTCTGATTTGTGCCTGAGAATCGATTTCTGACCCAGGCAATATGATTTTCTACTGCGAGATTTTTTCTTAGTCAGCCAGCTGGAAAACAGTCTGCAGTACAGTAGTACAGAGCGGCTTTTTTTGTGGAGCAGTTTCGTTGAGTACTCCTGTTATCAGCCGACTACCAGCAAGCCCAAAAGGGATTTATTTATTTTATAGCCCTCCCATTAACTTTCATATCGCGCCGAAAAACCGCTCGTAAAAAGCCAGTGTTGATCTGATGGAGATGCTCCGTATTTTTTCGATGCACTGCTGTAAATATGATTAAAAAGAAAGCGTGTCTGTTTCAAGAAAACAAATCAAATCATTTTAATTGTCACTGCGAGTCGAAAACTAGAAAACAAGGCGCATTTTTGCTTAGTGAAAAAGAAATTTCAACCATAAAAGATAGAATGTGCAAAGTCTGGATGACAGTGTTTTCAAGCAGGGGCACCCAACGACCAATTTGTTGTAAAATGTATTATTATACCCCAGTTAATGAAAATAAATGTTATTAAGGCATTTTCAGGTGTTTTTCAGTGTTGCTGGGAAAACATTATCTGTTCCTTTTTCCCAACAAGACACATAAGAAATTTCCCAGCCAGCTAGATAAAATTGGTTGGTTTCCCAGCCAGCTGTTCAATTTATTTCCCAGCCAGGAATTCCTCGCGCTTTCAAATCCCTCGATCCAAAACGACCGAACAAAAGCGACAAAACCGGGACAAAACAGGTTTTTCCCGCAAGCGCAATCACTCTGACCAGCCGTCGTATGTTTGGGAGAGGGAAGGGGTTCTTTTTTTTTTTTTTTTTTTTTTAGTCGTCCTCAGTCTTCAGAGTTTCTACAGCCAGCTCGGATTGAAATGCTAGAAAAAGTCAGTAATTCCCAGGCAAAACCTCTTTCAATAACAAGATTTCCCAGCCAGCTCATCGAAACACCTGTATTTTTGCCAGCCAGCAAGATTTCTCTGGGGAACAGATAATGTGAGGAACAGATTCGTTGGGTGCCCCTGTTCAAGTCCCATTGGAATTTTTCTCTCCTTCGAACGGTTGGTTTATTTTGTAATTAGTAAGCAAAGTTTATTAAATTCTCATTAAATGACTCAGTTTAAGTTCGAGTGGGATTAAATCTCCAAAGAGAGAAACGACCGCCGGAAATACGTCTGCATTCGAAGGCTAGATCATAACTTTCTTCACCTTGAAAGACCTTTTTTTTTTTCTTTGATTTTTACTAATTTTTATTCTGTTATTTTATATTTACATTACCATTATTGTAAAGCGCAGCTGGATCTTTGAGAAGCGCTGCGCTATATAAGTTATGTATTATTATTATTATTATTATTATTATTATTATTATTATAAAGACGTTGACAGCCAGCGTTGACAGCAAATTTTGTTGACTTTCTTGCACTTTCCGGAACAGCATTTGCGACCAGCTTTTTAATGTCACTATCACTAGACCCCGGGCATACATTATGTACCAACAAGGGGACACTTTATGCATGGGCATACATGACGTATTAACCCGGGGACACTTTATGCACGGGTATACATGACGTACCAACATGGGGACACTAAATGCACGGGCATACATGACGTACCAACCCGGGGACACTTTATGCACGGGCTTCCGGATTACCTCTTTATACAGGGTGTCTAGTGGCTTGTCAAACTAGAGTTTGTATGAAATCTTAAAATTTCGTTTATGGTCGTTGTAGCCTGAATCTGTTCTTTATAATTCATGAAAACAATCTCAGTATATATGTCTTTTAAAAGACACTTTCAGTGTGGAAATCCGAAAGTTTGTAGCGGCGTTACAGCGATTCCAAGTAGGTGAAAATCCCATGCATTTACTGTAATTTTAGCCGTGTCTGTAATGAAAAAAAAAGCTAATTGCAATCGAAATGACTATGTTTTGTCTAGGACAGTGTGCGATTAAACCATTAAAATCGAACCCATTTCGTTAGAAATGGTGTTGATATCGTTTACTGTCCGCTTACGGGAGGATTTTTTAGACCCTGTGGACTTAGAATATGCGTCCGTGTCCGCTTACGGGAAGTTAAATATGTGGTGTTTTAGAGAAGAAATCGCCGAGACCGCGGGTTTGTGTCCGCATTCGGGAGGTGTCCGTTTACAGGAGATATCTGTCACTGGAAGTTCGACTGTACTCATCTTTCACAGCCTGTCTTATTTATCCAATTAACGTTCCATTCTTAAGCTCCATAAGGGTATATTTTGTTTAAAAGATTCACTAAAAGGCCATTCGCTTCACAATGACTTCGACGTCATTACAGGTTAATTAAATATTCTACTCTGTCCACCGGACAAAATCTACGCATTTCTACTACTCCCAATGAAACCTATCAAAAGTATGCTCTGAGGACTCTACGCACAAAGACAATACTTAGGAGGGGAGCGACAGGAGAGAGTTTTCCTGACACGGAAAAAAAGGAAAAAAGGGAAAAAAAGAAAACGGAAAAATTCAACTCGTTTTATGTCTGGATTTCCTAAGGCAACCCAGTAATTGAGATATAAGAAAAGCCATCAACATAAAATGCGATTATATCAGAGAGTCAACGAACAAAAGTTCTACAGCTAAATAGTTAGAAAAAAATAAAACATTTGTAGAGTGCGGTGATAATGATTACTCAGTTTAATATTAGTGAGTTG
Organism: Montipora foliosa; assembly: GCF_036669935.1. Taxonomy (NCBI): domain Eukaryota; kingdom Metazoa; phylum Cnidaria; class Anthozoa; order Scleractinia; family Acroporidae; genus Montipora; species Montipora foliosa. The sequence continues at coordinate 39,565,561 of NC_090877.1, read as the reverse complement.
GCGTCACCATAAGCATTTTTATCTCCCAAGTACTGCAAGCAGGAATTTTCGAATTTGTTTTTCAAAGACGTTTTTGTAAGTGAACGTCCAGTACGGATGTAAAGAATTCCATAATCTTGTTCCAAACTGCAGCGACTTAAAAGCTACCCATGCATAGCTAATTCGGAACGAGTCAGGTTGGAAACAGCAAATGAAAAATTGTGTATTTTAGTTCGACGGTGTCTTCGTCGATCTTATGCTTCGACTCGAGTTTCTTCCCCTGAGAATCAAGTTGAGCTGACAAGTTAGTTCAGCACGGTTTTGGGTTATTTAAGGAAATAACCCAAAACCGTGCTGAACTAACCCGGGTTTTCAATGGTCGCAGACTCGCCGGGCTCTCTTCTTGTGTCGGCGGCTACTCGTTCGGCTTCCTGGTCTTTCGTCGGTATTAGACATCACCAACGGTGTCGAAATGAGCTTAAAAACAGTCGTAGAGAACTTTGCGAGGAAGAGAATGAACGCTCTGCAAAACTTTGTTAAATAGGCAATTACCTTTAGGCAATTCCCAGAGGAACAGCATTAATCGTGTAAATTCAGTGGGCGTTGCGCAGATAAGAATAGATACTCGTTACCTTTCATACCAAGGGAAATAGGTGTTTTACAACCAATCTCTTGAGACTGAAATGACAATGGTGTAATGTACAACTGCTGGTGGACGAACAAAATATCGCAATATATGATTTTTCATATATCATTACGTTTGAAAAAAATGCTAATGAGAGATCTTTTGTTTTGGTCAACCAACATGGCGGCGATGGTGTAGCGTGAACCACTTATCATCTTCACTTGTTTAGAGCGGTTTTGAATGGAGTGTCGTAAAGCAAATACCAAAGTAATTACTTCGACCAACCACAGCAGGTGCAAACACCGCAATGAGCCAATCCGAAAATTAGTTTTCATTCATATGTAAAGTAGAACTAATTAACATCACAAAAACTTTGCACTTAGACTCGCTTTGAAGAGGCAGACATGAACTCGGAAATGGCCTATTGGCTCAATCCATAGTTGATATACAGTTGAAATAAATAAATAAATAAATAAATAAATAAAATATACATAATTACAATGCAATGCTAATTAACGTTTAATCCTAAGGATTCTAAATTACATGAATATAAATAAACCGATAAGTTTTTTAGTTAGACCCTAGTCATATTAAGAATTAGTTGTATTTTTTCTAGTGTAGGGAAAAGAAGGACAAGTGATGACACGATGAAAAGAGTAACAAGTTTATTAGAATCTTCAAATTATGACGATTAGTGTTGGTTTGATGGGAGAAACTGCTTTAATTTTGTTTTAAATCTCATAAATTGCCTCGCATCCACGTTAGATTACATTGTAATGCAAATGAGAAAAACTAACCGTGAAAAGGGCTATTCTGTAAGTTTCCTTTTAATGCTTGTTCAGCCTTGTTATCACATTCATTCATTACGTTCCATTCACTTGTCAAGAATTGAAAAGCAAGTATTGAAGCCCATTTTGAGGATCGCTCATATGTTCTCTTCAGTCGTCGCTCGCTTTAATTCGTTTTGCCAAGATTTGACTGGAGCTGATACAGCGTTCTTTGCCTCTTCAAACGCCTCAGCCTTAACTTACAAAATCTCTTACCAACGAGATAGCAGTTGTAATTCTGGTTCCTCCAGAAGCTCCAAACGCTAAACGGCGAATAAGTCATAATGTTTTTCAATCATTCGCTGATGTGAAGATAACTATTCATCACTTTTACAGATACCGAGGTAAACATTTGTTTTGCTATATCAAAACTTGAAGACTGAAGAAATATTGTTCGAGCGAGAGCTGCTGGCATTGACTGATTTTGCGAAAATCGCAGCGAAAGTCACATTACGCAAAAGCATAGACCTTATTCAAAAATGGCGGTCACATTTATAATTCTTTTGTCCACGTGCAAATTAGCCTACCAAGCCTCATTTTAGAGCAAGAATTCTTTTCAATTCACTGTATGGTATCGAGGATTGGTAGGCTAATTTGCACTTCGACAAGAGAATTATAAATTGGCCGCCATTTATGAATAAGGTCCATATTTTGACAAAATGATCGGAAATTTTAGAATCTTGGGCCCCTGCTGCTGGTAATCACTTACCAGTTAACCAATCGGAGTGAACTTGTTTGGTTTTTAATAAAATAGCATATCAGTGCTATCAGGAAGATTATCACAAAAAAAGCATAAAAGAAAAAATCTTACAAGAGAAAGAGGGTCTTAACGTTTAACTGAAGCGTACTCACAGAACATTGATGAAAATGATAATAGCTACCGCGTCGCCATCCGGTGATATGATTGACAGATGTGTTGTTCCCTGATTACTCGGCCTGGCTTAAAACTCTCCATTGTATTTGCGTGCGACATTAGGATAACGCAATTTCTAATCGTGGGTGTCCTGTGCATAGGGGGGAGCTTAAGCGCAAGTTTTCATTTTTCGTTCGTCTGCTTTTTCAGAGCCATCCTGAATCATGTCATACCTGCATTAATTACGTCAGTGCCAGCCGAAATATAGTACACCACTAAATTAAATCTGCGTTGTATCGGCTCTTGCTTAAAAACTCTAATTTGAGTGCTTTGAACAGTGAGTACTGAGTATTATTATTATTATTATTATTATTATTATTATTATTATTACTACTATTATTGTTTTTGTTCTTGTTGTTGTTGTTATTATCCACTGGGTAATGTTTATTGTGTCTCAGCCACTCCCCGTAGCTTAGAGACACAAAACTTTCCGTAACAGGTGAGCAGTTACAAGAATGGCCGATAATTGTACACTTCCA
>NC_090877.1:39555238-39560238 GCF_036669935.1 Montipora foliosa | reverse complement strand
GAGAACATTATTACACTCCTTATGGCTTTGCATAAGTTAATAGTCTGACTTAAATTAATTTTACCTCGTGTTTTTTAGACGAATTCTGAAACATCTCCTGTAAGTGGTGATGACTCAGTTTGCCTTGGTAATTTATATTGATTAAACCAGTGCGCATCGATTCAAATTCCTAACAATTTATACAGAGGTAAAACTCCTAAATAACATCATATTACCAACAAATTCTGATCGTTTAAGAACCCATTGGCTTTTGCGTAGTAAGGTTCCAGTTTTGCAATAAAAAACCCAAAATTCCAACGAAATTATAAACTTCCCGAATAAATAATCTGAAATCTTGCACGACTTGACGCAATTTCAAGTCAATACCATGGGCTTGAATTTTCAACTTCGCCTTGCACTGAAACCAAATTGCGCGAACCCGAACTCGAGTCTTGTCCTAATCCTTCTAGTACTTACACACTTATCTCTGAAAGAAATTTGCAACAAAAGCTAGCTCTATCTTTCTCAGTTTAAGCTTTTTGTCGATGTTGTTAAAAAACTTCTTTTGTAATTAAGGATTTTACCTAATGATTTATTCTTAGTTGGGCATAACTTGTGTAACAGGCACCTTTGAAAAAGCGATGACTAAGCCTTGCAAGAACAGGTGGTAGGTATAAATACGAAATTTCCTGAATCGTTAAACTTCGCATGATGTGATAATTCACATGCGCATGCGCCAGACGCAGAGGTTGAGCTGCAGTTTGGAAAAAAAACTATGGAACCTCTAGGGAGAGTCTTTTTGAAGTATCCTATAAGACAGCTAGGTTCTGGTGTCCTGTTTTCTCTTTTGAGTCTCCTAGATGCTGGTTGAGTAGTGGCTGTCGCACCAGGAATAGTTGCTTGGGAAGAATCACTACTTGAATCCCGTCTGAAAGTGGTCTGAATTGAGGGAGGTTCTTCGCTTGTCGATGGAAAGTAGCCAACGCCCTCGTATTGAGCATTACTACCTTCTTTTTGCTCATCCGAAATCCAAGTCTGGACCGCTTTGTCAATGCTGTCCCAGAGATCCCATTCTGATGAAACTGATCGACCACTACTCATGCTTAACAAACAAGCACCCAAAACGAAGACAAACTGGAAAAGAAAATTAGGAAAACTTCCTTTTCATTCTACCGTAATAACCAATACATCCAGTCAGGGAATCTTTGCTGACGTCATTGGGGTTTACATGCAATTAATTTTGTTTCATTAACATACGACTTTGCTCACAGAAGATATTGTGATATTTACAAATTAACTTCAAAAGGTAAATAAAACTGGTTAAACTTAGTTAAATGTCCAATTTTAAGCCTCTTGGCTTTGTAAACGTGCCAGTTATTAGCCATCAAAAACTGATAATTTTTGGGTGGCAAAGGCGTTAATGAGGATCCCATAAACTCTTTGATTTTGAATTTCCAAAGCATCGTTGCTTAGAGATTATCTGGCATATCGGATTCAAACTGCGATAGCTATTGCTAATGAGGCAAAAATTTAAACAAAGTTTCCCCTACACAGCTTTACACAACATCTTTTTCTACAACAAGAATGCAATATCCAGCTGAGAGAGTGAGTGTAAATTAGAAAAAAAAATTACTGAATATATTCCCATGTTGAGCCACTTCTACCTTCAGGAAATGAACGACGCGTTCTGACGAAAGCATATAATGATATTGAAATGTATGTCGAATCGGAATAACGATGGCCCTATTGTCCTCCGCCATTTTAGTCCAGTGAACGAAAGTCTACCCTATCTTATCAATAATTGTACAATGCTCTCGAATTGTTATAATTATTGTTGTTGTTAATTAATGATTGTTCGTTGTTACTAAGACAATTATCTTTTCAAACTGAGAAAGAGGTCGACCATCTCAGCAGTTATAAATGTAATCGAAGGTTCTTCTATTTTAAATCTTTTTATACAATTCTCAAGTCTTGTTTAAAATGAAGCAATAATTAAGCTCACCTTTAAAACTCCCATGTTTTTTTTGTTTTGTTTCTGTAATGTCGACGGTTACAATTCTTTTATGAGCTGGAAAGTTGTTGTTTGATCTTCTCAGGGAGACAATTCGAGGAATATTCATGCTTAAGCTGGGAATGGTTACCTTTTATAACGAAAAGTGATCCAAATTTGGTTCATGTACTGGGATGGGGAAAGTACGTTTTTCATGTCCGCCATTACTTCACATGTTATATTTGAACACCGTTTCATCCCCTTCAAGAGCGGTTACTTCATTGTTCAAATAAATATCGGTGTAAGCAACTTTACTGAGACCTTACACTTCGTATAACACTGGAAGCGAACACCAAAAACTGCACTGACTGTGGTCCTCGAACAACCAGCGACTTGAATTATTCCATTTAAACCATTTCCACTTGCGGGACAAGTCCTGACGCCCCAGCAGAGCAATTTTTAAGACAGAAATTATTATTGATTATAAATATTTCACTAACAACTGATCTAATTATTAAAGCTCAAAAACGAGAAAAAGTTGTTTTCATTACTCATTAAGTCTCTTCCGGCTGAACTGGACGATGGTATGGGCGTAGCTGATAAAACTCAAGTATTATTTTTTAAATCCTAATGGTTCCTTTAATTTCTTAAGCACTCAAAGTCCGCATTCTGCGAACTATAGTCGAAATTCTATTAAATTAGTACGTTATGTAATTGATTTCTCAAGAAATTATCCACCTAGTGGGGGAAGATAAATTAAAAACTCCTCCGCATTTTTGGGACAGGTTTTTATTCTCCATTATTTACATTTTATATTTTGTCTTTTTAACTTCATTACCATTAATTCAGTACTTCCAGTGATAGTTGTTCCATCCCGACTTCTGATCGAAGAAAATTGCAATCTATCTCCTTTTGGGACAAGCAATATTGCACCATTCAGTGAACAACAACTAACTGGTAACAATTTATTTCTAAGAATGCACACCCACTTACTTGATTAAGGTGACAAAAGTCAGAACTTTACTTAAGAACGTAACTTCCGGTAAGTTTGTAAAGCGATTCAAACCCAAAAATTGTTTTTGAGATCAGGGATTCGCTGATTAGGTGAGATACGATATACCCGGATTTCCGCATCCATCACACACGCCCGACCTCATATAATGTTTACCCTGTAGTATTGCGTCTCAGGCTGTCGCTAGTTCCGCTTTCGAAGTTTGTTATTAATTCAATGTCCTTTATTTAAAAATAAAGTTCTTTATTTAACTCGTCCTTGAAGACAAAAAATGGTTTGGTCAAACTTATTAGAAATCTTCAGATCTGAAAAGTGCCTATTCTTGGTTTTCACCCACGTGACCTTATTCCTTGACAACCGTCGTTAACCGCCATTGTGGAGCCCCTCGAATCGTAAACAGAGACGCGTAGAGATGTGAGTGAGTTGTAGTGCGATGGTTCTCCGTATAATACCTGGCTGTGGAGTAAAATCTGGAAACAAGGAAGGTATTAGTCTATTCCGTATACCTATCGTTGTTGATAAGAACGGTGAAAGTTATAAACAGCTAACAGAAGATCGCCGAAACGCGTGGATTTCACAGATAAGCCGAGACGACACGAAATCGAAAGACTTTGTTTCTGGGAAGCCTGCCTTACTCTGGGACAGATACAACGAACAAAGGACAATTTAAAAGCTTTCGCAGCGATTGCCTCACGGTTTAATGTCAGATTTTAACTTTAAGTGTGGGGTTGGACTTATTTTGCTGAAATTGTCTTTACAGGTTTAGCAATTAAAGCTTTTGCGGTGATTGCCAGTAACGGCTTTTGCTGTGAACAGTTGTGGTTTATCCTGTAAAGCTTTCGCAGCGATTTAGCACGCGTTGGTTCAGGGTTTTAGGGTAAAAGGCGAGCGAGTCAGAATTTTTCGAAAGTTTACTTTTTTTCGATAAAGCGTTTCTCGGCCGGGTTTCCACTGATGTCTTCCCAATTCACACCACCAAAGCGCTTGAACCCCTCAAACAAGTGTGCTCAATTTCGACCGATTAAACCACAACGTCGCGGAGAAATATGCCCGATGCAAATGAGGTGCTCCGGTTTTGAATATTTAATGAGGTGAATTTAACCTGAGTTATCAGGCGTTTGTGATACTCAGGTTAGCAAATGTCTAACACGAAGGCGTTTTATTCGATTTCGCTGAAATTCAACAGGCGAATGCGAGGGGTGGAGTGCCCAAACTGACTGAGTTTGAAGGAAATCGGACGAATTTCGAAGGAAAAAAGCTTCTCACCTTCTCAAGGTGAAGGACTGAGACTCTAATCGACCAAGTACTTTGACAGAAGAAGAGGGAAATCATCGAAACAATGGGAATGAGGAGGCCTTTTCTTCTCATCTGGCGGCCATAGCAGTTAGCGAAGGTATTAAAACAAATCCAACTGGAAACTGATACAGATAAGGTCGACGCCGAGTGTCAAACTTACGAGTCACCTTGGCCACAAACAACAACAATCTTGCCCGCGATTTCCTTCCCTTGCTTAAACGGACGCAACGAAACCAGAAATCATCTGGTTGTACGCTTTCAAAATTTTGAAGGCCTTAAACTGCTTGTTTGTATAGTAGCTTGTCTCTAAAACTAACTAGGAAAGCAAGTCTGAGACTTCTAGAGGAGCCAAACTGATCGCTTGGTATGGCCGCTGGGTCTACGCAAACGACAGAAAATCTTCTTCAAATAGCGCTCTCGAACGTGGCTTTCGAGGTTTTTTCTGCGTAGGATGAAAGTACTGGTACCTCGTCGAGTGATTTTAGGTCGCTTTCTTGGGAAATATCCATTGGAAAGATGAATTATTTGAAGACTTCGAACGTGAGCGCTCAAAATGTCATACATTTCCCTATAATCAGGGGCACCAGAATGGCGGAAACCTAATTTGCATAAGGTTATGACGTCAGCTGAAAGCCGAGAATAAATCTCCTTCATTCGCTCGCTTTCACGTGACGTCATCAATATTCTAAAATGTAAAATCACTGAGCCCCGGAGTTTTTAGCT
>NC_090877.1:39547738-39550238 GCF_036669935.1 Montipora foliosa | reverse complement strand
TCATAATAAAGCGGGTAAACGCAAAAGTCGAAATAACTGACAAAGACAGAGAACGGTGTTAGCCGGTTTCAAACAGAGAGTAGTACTGAATTTACGCTCTGTTCACTTTTTGCTTGTATGGCGATACCAGCTTTGCAATTATTTGAATACTTAGGAAAAATACGGTTAACTACGTTACGGTACGAGATTAATTCAAATAAACATGTTCACCCTGGAACAACTAGCAGAACTACGTTTTTAGCAATGGCTGGTTGAGTGGCTGATGAGAGAACTCGGAAATCGGAAGTCGGAAGTCAGAGTTCGCGCCAGGTGACACATAACACGGAGCCCAATTCAGTGTTGATCAACAAATTTTACGCAATCAGTAAAGCGCAAAAGTTTATGCTCAGGAAAGCATGGAATTTATTAAAAGTGGGGATCTCGCTGTGAAACCTCAGTTTTGGGTTATTTAACAAAATGTAAAACCTTTTGTAGCCAGTTTATGAGGTTAAAAATTTCGAAAAATTTGATATTTGGTATACGCATTTGATGTCGTTTAAAGTGCTACTATGAATTTTTCTTGGGATTTCAAAATTATGCTAACTAAACAGTAACTGATCGAAGTTTTAAGTCTTGATTTCAAAAAGACACCTGTTTATTTTAACTGGAATTTTCCGGTTTAATGGTCTGCCATTACTAACGATCGAGGAGAAAGTGACGTCAAAGACTCATATCAATAGTAAGAATGCAATGCCTGTGTACGCGGTTGAATTAATATATATGCAGCACGGGAGTTCCGGGCTTTCAGTTTTAAACTCGCGTTTTGCATATATAATAAGCTGCGTTTACACGCTGAAATTGAGTAAAGGACGTCACTTTTCTCTAAATCCAACTCTCTGAGGTCCAATCGGTCTGAATAGAGCGTGAATATGAAGGAAATGCATTACCATGGCCACAAAAATAGGCTACTTGAGCTAAACCCCTTCACATCTGAAATAGGGCTCAAGTGTACTTAAGGTCTACTTACTATGCTAGCATGAACCCACCTAATATTGCGTTGTTATCGCTTTTTTAAGTTACTATTTTTAATAACACTTCGTGCTGCAACACTGCTGAGATAGGCAACAGAGAAACTAAATAGGCGAACATTGCGAAGCGACATTTATTTGATACAGCAATCGTTTGAACTTAATATTAAAATTACAGACGTCTGGGTTGACTGTGGTATATGTTACACATAAACAAAGGGAACTGAGTTGGGAATCGGAAACAAAAAGCCTAAGAATCCAATTAGTATATGTACTCCTGGTAACAATGGAAGAAGCAGGCAAGGGGATCGAGCTCGAATGCAGTTCGAACTCATGGTTGAGCGCCTCACTGGCAGCCCACGACTTTTCGGCGCTCTCCGAAAATTTTTTACTCTTACGCCATTTTGTAGATTTAACATCGTTTTTACAAATAAGTTTCAATCGTCATGGCTTTGCTATTCTCAAGACCGGCACTAGTTGCTCTTTCGAGCTCCTTGCCAAAGAAACCATTGACCTCTAGCTTGTGGCGCTCTCTTTGCGAACTCGGCATCGCAAGATACAAACCAACCCGGCGGGGCTGCCGAGCGGGTACAAGGAAGCAAAGGGCAAGATTTCCGCACAGGTCCATACTTCATTATGCATACACTCCTTTGTTTCAAGAAAACAATAGCGATAACAATAGGCGTCCTTTGGGACTGTGGCGCTTTGTTCTTTCTTTTTAGAGGTTTTTTTTTGTAAGTCTATATGGACTTAAAAAAAGTAGGTCGAACTTCTGTCTGAAATACGGAAAATCGAACAGTTTTTCCTGCAATTTTATCCATTTTTCGGTCTTAGAATAAGCGCAACAAGTGGAGTTTCAAGCAATCGTTGTAATAGGGTTCAGATTCGCAAACATCTGTACTGTAATAAGAAATTTAATGGCTACCTGCTCTTTTCATCGTGAAATTGTTCTTCCTGTCTGCTTAAAAATTCGCCGAGACACTCCAAAGTGTATATTTTCTTCCTTTCCTGTATTTAGGATCACGAACGGTGCATTTAGAGGGAATTTGCGATTTATCGCTCTTTGTAGAGATCGGCAATATGCTCAATGATACTTCCAAGTAAATAGCTTTGGTAGAGATCCATGGATGTTCCCGTACGAGGCATACTTCGTTTCACTGCCCATCGTGTCTTTTCAATGCCCTGCTGTGGGCTCGTTTGTCTGTGTTGACGAAGTTTAGGCGATGGTTAACTGCGGTGAGATGATGTTAGCCCTTGTCTTGTAGGCAGTTGTAAACTTTCCGGCCACAGGTAGCTAGGGCTAATATATTTTCAAGGAAAGTTTACGGTCAGAAAATTAATATGTGTTCTGGCGGATTGAAGGCTATCCATTGCAGTTTTTTCTTGAGCATCGCGAAACAGATCCATCTCCCGATGCGGTACTTTGTCTTTGCCAACTGACTGCGTTTTCACACAGGTTTTGGACACGGAGGACGAAAGTAAATTGTTTCCTT
>NC_090877.1:39537738-39542738 GCF_036669935.1 Montipora foliosa | reverse complement strand
TCACCACGAGTCCCAGCTCTCTTTTCCTTCTTCTTACAGGGACAGTTTCCTTAGTATCTTTGCTGTGCCCTGCAACGCTGCTTTCTGGATAACTTCCAACCTCACATTCACGCCGATTCGCTTCATGTACTCCTTAAAAAAGGGCCCCAATAACAGCAGACACTACAATGACTTTTTGCATGTGCCAGACCTTTCGATAGTTGGTATTTCTCTAACTTCTCAAGTTCCTTGTATTTCGTTTTCACCCTGTCATCACCTGGGATGCCAACATCAATTATGACAACCTCTCTCAGGCTTCTGTTCATACCAGCTATCAGCTCTTTCTACTGAATACACATTTACCACAAAGTTGCCAGTGAATATACCGCGCCACGTTATCGTGCCTTCCTTTATATTCTGTCTGCACCAGCTTACAGCACTCACTCACCACATGGGCCATCGTTTCTCCCTTACTTCCGCACATTCTGCACAAAATGGGATTCTGCTGTGTGATCAATTGAAATCTCATATAATTTGTTCTCAAAGCTTGTTCCTGGGCGCTACATATCAGGGCCTCAGTCACATCCTTTCAAATTTCCTTTTGCAATCCACTGCCAAGTTCTATTCCAGTCAATACCTTCCTTTTCTCTCACATGCTGTCCGAACATTCTTTTCTGCGTCCATTCATTCTCCTTCTCCTTTGCTTCATTCGATTCCCTTTGGGTCAACAGCCTCTCAGATGTTGACTACATTCAGAAACCCATAAGGGTTGAAACGTGTAACGGCCCCTTGTGTGCTTGGAAACAAGCTTCTGAATATTCGATTTGCTAAGTACCATATTTGGAACAACAAAAGCGAGGGGTTTCCAAATATGGTACTTTGCAATGAAATATTCAACCAATCAGTTCGCAAGGAATATTCGGAAGCTGTGAACGCGCGTTACACGTTTCAACCATTATGGGTTTCTGCTACATTGCTATCTCCAACTTCCCTGTATTCAGTTTTGGAAGGAAATTTTGCGTCCCCATAGAGAAACCGACGGCAAAGAAATGTGTAGCACTTGAAGAACGATCGTTTTTTTAAATAACTTATTGATGTCAATAACCCCAAGGGTTAGGAAAGCCATATAAATACAAGAAAAAGAAGAAAAATCAGTAATCAACCCAACAATTTATTACTTTCACTGATATTTTTTTTTACAAATATTATCTTAAATATAAATAAGGTAAGAAGGTGACATACATGACCATCGTGACCAATGAGTATCTTAAATACCTAACTGACTCTCTTTTAAAGAGCACATTATTACACTCCTTATGGCTTTGCATAAGTTAATAAATAGTCTGACTTAAATTAATTTTACCTCGTGTCTTAAATATCTAACTGACTCTCTTTTAAAGAGAACAGTATTACACTCCTTATGGCTTTGCATAAGTTAATAGTCTGACTTAAATTAATTTTACCTCGTGTTTTTTAGAGGAATTCTGAAACATCTCCTGTAAGTGGCGATGACTCAGTTTGCCTTGATAATTTATATTGATTAAACCAGTGCGCATCGATTCAAATTCCTAACAATTTATACAGAGGTAAAACTCCTAAATAACATCATATTACCAACCAATTGTGATCGTTTAAGAACCCATTGGCTTTTGCGTGGTAAGGTTCCAGTTTTGCAATAAAAAAACCCAAAATTCCAACGAAATTATAAACTTCCCGAATAAATAATCTGAAATCTTGAACGACGACGCAATTTCAAGTCAATACCATGGGCTTGAATTTTCAACTTCGCCTTGCACTGAAACCAAATTGCGCGAACCCGCACTCGAGTCTTGTCCTAATCCTTCTAGTACTTACACACTTATCTCTGAAAGAAATTTGCAACAAAAGCTAGCTTTAAGCTTCTTGTCAATGTTGTTAAAAAACCTCTTTGTAATTAAGGATTTTAGCTTATGATTTATTCGTAGTTGGGCATAACTTGTGTAACAGGCACCTTTGAAAAAGCGATGACTAAGCCTTACAAGAACATGTGGTAGGTATAAATTCGATTTTCCCTGAATCGTTAAACTTCGCATGATGTGATAATTCACATGCGCATGCGCCAGACGCAGAGGTCGAGCTGCAGTTTGGAAAAAAAACTATGGAACCTCTAGGGAGAGTCTTTTTGAAGTATCCTATAAGACAGCTAGGTTCTGGTGTCCTGTTTTCTCTTTTGAGTCTCCTAGATGCTGGTTGAGTAGTGGCTGTCGCACCAGGAATAGTTGCTTGGGAAGAATCACTACTTGAATCCCGTCTGAAAGTGGTCTGAATTGAGGGAGGTTCTTCGCTTGTCGATGGAAAGTAGCCAACGCCCTCGTATTGAGCATTACTACCTTCTTTTTGCTCATCCGAAATCCAAGTCTGGACCGCTTTGTCAATGCTGTCCCAGAGATCCCATTCTGATGAAACTGATCGACCACTACTCATGCTTAACAAACAAGCACCCAAAACGAAGACAAACTGGAAAAGAAAATTAGGGAAACTTCCTTTTCATTCCACCGTAACAACCAATACATCCAGTCAGGGAATCTTTGCTGACGTCATTGGGGTTTACATGCAATTAATTTTGTTTCATTAACATACGACTTTGCTCACAGAAGATATTGTGATATTTACAAATTAACTTCAAAAGGTAAATAAAACTGGTTAAACTTAGTTAAATGTCCAATTTTAAGCCTCTTGGCTTTGTTAACTTACCAGTTATTAGCCATCAAAAACTGATAATTCTTGGGTGGCAAAGGCGTTAATGAGGATCCCATAAACTCTTTGATTTTGAATTTCCAAAGCATCGTTGCTTAGAGATTATCTGGCATATCGGATTCAAACTGCGATAGCTATTGCTAATGAGGCAAAAATTTAAACAAAGTTTTCCCTTCACAGCTTTACACAACATCTTTTTCTACAACAAGAATGCAATATCCAGCTGAGCGAGTGAGTGTAAATTAGAAAAAAAAAAATACTGAATATATTCCCATGTTGAGCCACTTCTACCTTCAGGAAATGAACGACGCGTTCTGACGAAAGCATATAATGATATTGAAATGTGTGTCGAATCGGAATAACGATGGCCCTTTTGTCCTCCGCCATTAGTCCAGTGAACGAAAGTCTACCCTATCTTATCAATAAGTGTACAATGCTCTCGAGTTGTTATAATTATTGTTGTTGTTAATTAATGATTGTATTGTTTTCGTTGTTACTAAGACAATTATCTTTTCAAACTGAGAAAGAGGCCGACCATCTCAGCAGTTATAAATGTAATCGAAGGTTCCTCTATTTTGAATCTTTTTATACAATTCTCAAGTCTCGTTAAAAATGAAGCAATAATTAAGCTCACCTTTAAAACTCCCATGTTTTTTTTGTTTTGTTTCTGTAATGTCGACCGTTACAATTCTTTTATGAGCTGGAAAGTTGTTGTTTGATCTTCTCAGGGAGACAATTCGAGGAATATTCATGCTTAAGCTGGCAATGGCTACCTTTTATAACGAAAAGTGATCCAAATTTGGTTCATGTACTGGGATGGGGAAAGTACGTTTTTCATGTCCGCCATTACTTCACATGTTATATTTGAACACCGTTTCATCCCCTTCAAGAGCGGTTACTTCATTGTTCAAATAAATATCGGTGTAAGCAACTTTGCTGAGACCTTACACTTCGTATAACACTGGAAGCGAACATCAAACACTGCACTGACTGTAGTCCTCGAACAACCAGCGACTTGAATTATTCCATTTAAACCATTTCCACTTGCGGGACAAGTCCTGACGCCCCAGCAGAGAAATTTTTAAGACAGAAATTATTATTGATTATAAATATTTCACTAACAACTGATCTAATTATTAAAGCTCAAAAACGAGAAAAAGTTGTTTTCATTACTCATTAAGTCTCTTCCGGCTGAACTGGACGATAGTATGGGCGTAGCTGATAAAACTCAAGTATTATTTTTTAAATCCTAATGGTTCCTTTAATTTCTTAAGCACTCAAAGTCCGCATTCTGCGAACTAGAGTCGAAATTCTATTAAATTAGTACGTTATGTAATTGATTTCTCAAGAAATTATCCACCTAGTGGGGGAAGATAAATTAAAAACTCCTCCGCATTTTTGGGACAGGTTTTTATTCTCCATTATTTACATTTTATATTTTGTCTTTTTAACTTCATTACTATTAATTCAGTACTTCCAGTGATAGTTGTTCCATCCCGACTTCTGATCGAAGAAAATTGCAATCTATCTCCTTTCGGGACAAGCAATATTGCACCATTCAGTGAACAACAACTAACTGGTAAAACAATTTTTTTCTAAGAATGCACACCCAGTTACTTGATTAAGGTGACAAAAGTCAGAACTTTACTTAAGAACGTAACTTCCGGTAAGTTTGCAAAGCGATTCAAACCCAAAAATTGTTTTTGAGATCAGGGATTCGCTGATTAGGTGAGATTCGATATACCCGGATTTCCGCATCCATCACACACGCCAGACCTCATATAATGTTTAACCTGTAGTATTGCGTCTCAGGCTGTCGCTAGTTCCGCTTTCGAAGTTTGTTACTAATTCAATGTCCTTTATTTAAAAATAAAGTTCTTTATTTAACTCGTCCTTGAAAACAAAAAAATGGTTTGGTCAAACTTATTAGAAATCTTCAGATCTGAAAAGTGTCTATAAATCTCCTTCATTCGCTCGCTACATAAAGTAATAGATTCGAAATTATATCGTGTTGTAATGACGCTGATGTAATCGATTACATTATCCTCTTGCAATTAAGAGTTTTCTGTTATAAAATAGACTTTCTACTAAATTCCTCTCGCTTTGAAACAGGCGTGAAACGAAAGTTGCACTATCGAAACATTCAACAGTTGATGTATTGCGTTACATTTCGTACTTGAAGGCTTCTCCTTCCCGTCACAGCGCCCGCCGCGATGTTTTTTGGGTAGCATTTATCTCCAAAATCTTAGAATGTTTTTTAACTCTAGTCACAAGAAAACTGAAAA